>NW_027142111.1:0-72689 GCF_036365525.1 Heterodontus francisci | reverse complement strand
CTTCTCCCCTCCCCCTCTCCCCTCCCCCTTCTCCTCCCTCCCCCTTCTCCTCCCTCCCCCTCCTCCCCTTCCCCCTTCTCCCCCTCCTCCCCTCCCCCTCCCCCCATTCTCCCCCTCCCCCATTCTCCCCCTCCCCCCATTCTCCCCCTCCCCCCTTTTCCCCCTTGTCCCCCTCCCCCTTGTCCCCCTCACCCCTCCCCCTTACGCCACCCCCTCTCCCCTTCACCCCTCCCCCTCTCCCCTTCACCCCCTCCCCCTCTCCCCTTCACCCCTCCCCCTCTCCCTTCACCCTCTCCCCTCCCCCTCTCCCCCTTCACCCCTCCCCCTCTCCCCTTCACCCCTCCCCCTCTCCCCTTCACCCCTCCCCCTCTCCCCTTCACCCCCTCTCCCCCTTCCCCCCTCTCCCCCTTCCCCCCCTCTCCCCTTCCCCCCCTCTCCCCTTCCCCCCCTCTCCCCTTCCCCCCCTCTCCCCTTCCCCCCCTCTCCCCTTCCCCCCTCTCCCCTTCCCCCCTCTCCCCTTCACCCCTCCCCCTCTCCCCTTCACCCCTCCCCCTCTCCCCTTCACCCCTCTCCCCTTCACCCCTCTCCCCTTCACCCCTCCCCCCTTCACCCCTCCCCCCTTCTCCTCTCCCTCCCCTCCCCCTCCCCCTCCCCCTCTCCCTCTCCCCTTCACCCCTCCCCCTCTCCCCTTCACCCCTCCCCCTCTCCCCTTCACCCCTCCCCCTCTCCCCTTCACCCCTCCCCCTCTCCCCTTCACCCCTCCCCCTCTCCCCTTCACCCCTCCCCCTCTCCCCTTCACCCCTCCCCCTCTCCCCTTCACCCCTTCCCCCCCTCTCCCCTTCCCCCCCTCTCCCCTTCCCCCCCTCTCCCCTTCCCCCCCTCTCCCCTTCCCCCCTCTCCCCTTCCCCCCTCTCCCCTTCACCCCTCCCCCTCTCCCCTTCACCCCTCCCCCTCTCCCCTTCACCCCTCTCCCCTTCACCCCTCTCCCCTTCACCCCTCCCCCCTTCACCCCTCCCCCCTTCTCCTCTCCCTCCCCTCCCCCTCCCCCTCTCCCTCTCCCCTTCACCCCTCCCCCTCTCCCTCCCCTCCCCCTCTCCCCTCTCCCCTTCACCCCTCCCCCTCTCCCCTTCACCCCTCCCCCTCTCCCCTTCACCCCTCTCCCCTTCACCCCTCTCCCCTTCACCCCTCCCCCCTTCACCCCTCCCCCCTTCTCCTCTCCCTCCCCTCCCCCTCCCCCTCTCCCTCTCCCCTTCACCCCTCCCCCTCTCCCTCCCCTCCCCCTCTCCCCTCTCCCCTTCACCCCTCCCCCTCTCCCCTTCACCCCTCCCCCTCTCCCCCTATACCCCTCCCCCCCTCTCCCACCCCCCCCCCATTCCCTGAGGGACAGGCAGTTGATGAGTGGGTGTTGGTTTATTTCTTTATTTCTTGATTTATTTATCACGATTCCTTGCAAGTGTTTTCAGACTCAATGGACCCTCTCACTCCACATCCAGAGGCCTACTCCTGTTGCTAGGAGATGGAGGTGCAATACACACACACACACACACACACATATCCTTTTCCTGTCTCCCGTCCTGTCCAAGCCGTTCTTTTCTCTCTCAGAATTCAGGAAAGGCACATTTCTGTCGTGCCAGTGCGTCAGCACGATTGGAAAATCAGGACAACTGCTCAGCCTTCGTTCAGGCCCTAACAGGAAAATGGCATCAGGTTCACACCCCCAAAAGGGAAAGCGATTTCTCGCCACTCAGTCCCCCCGGACATCCCAACGGCTCCCCAGCCAAACAGGAACTCCATGAAGTGTAGTCACTGCTGCATTGGAGGAAATGTGGCACCCAATTTGCGCACAGCAAGATCCCACAAACAGCAATGCTACAATGGCTGGTTTTGATTTGTATTTTTGTTGCCCCACCGACAGTGCGGCTCACCCTCGGTACTGACCCTCCGACAGTGCGGCTCACCCTCGGTACTGACCCTCCGACAGCGCGGCGCTCCCTCAGCACTGACCCTCCTTTAGAATTGGCATCGGGAGAACTGTCGGGCCTGGATGCTGGGGTGCACGACCGTACAGAGTGGCTTAGGCTGGAAGGGTCAGACCACTCTCCCTCTCTGCGTTTAACCTTTAACCTCTGTACGGACGGACGGGGGGGAGGGGGGTGGAGGGGCTGGATTCTTGACGTAGCCGCCAACCCGCCTCGCTGGCCTGGGACAGGCCCTGACGGGGCGACAGGCCGCTGGGGCATGGAGGCGTTACCATGGCAACCGAGCGGAGCACAATGGCCAACTCTGTCCTCATACCTGTCGGGGCACATACCACAGCGACATACCTGAGCTGCAGCAACCCTATCGACTATAAAAAAAAAACCCTTGATGGTTTGCTAACCCTGTCAGCACTGGGTACTGGTTCAGCATGCCCGTCGTTCCTGGATTAACCAGTTCAGCACTGGCTGCGGGATGGCGCCTCGGCCTTTGCTGTTCAGTGTGTGCGGCTCAAAGCAAGACAACTCAGTCAGTAAACGAACTGAGTGCTGCAGTTAATCTCTTTGTTGGTTGAGGGATATATATCGGCCCCAAGACACCGGTGAGGGGGGGGAATCTGTTAAATCCACCTGAGAGGGCGGAGTGGGGGGCCTCGGGTTTCATCTCTCATCCCGAAAGACGACGCCAGAATCGTTTCCCCCGGCCGACTTCTACCTCATTTCTTAATCGTTTTAAACAGCGCATAGGAATAAAAGATCAAATCATTGCTTTAATATTCGGTGGGTAAAATGCACAATTCCATCTGTGGGCCTATTCCGCTGAATCCCCCATTTCTTACTAAAGACCAAATGTGTCCCAAAATGTTTGTTAAAGATTGTGTGGCGTTTATCACCAATAAAATGTCCGACGTCCTGCCTAACAGTGGAAATAAGATGAAATTTAACCCCGAGCCACATCAGGAGATATCAGGGACGGGCGACCAACAGCTCGGTCAAAGAGGTCGGTTTTTAAGCAGCGTCTTAAAGGAGGAGAGAGAGAGGCGGAGAGGTTTAGGGAGGGAATTCCAGAGCTTAGGGCCCCCAGGCAGCTGAAGGAACGGCCGCCAATGGTGGAGCGATGGGAATCGGGGGATGGTCAAGAGGCCGGAATTGGAGGAGGGCAGAGATCTCGGAGGGTTGTCGGGGCTGGAGGGGGTTACAGAGATAGGGAGGGTTGTCGGGGCTGGAGGAGGTGACGGAGACAGGGAGGGGCGAGCGCCATGGAGGGATTTGAACATGAGGATGAGAGTGTTGACTTCTAGCCCTCGAGTAATCAGTCTTTAGTGGGTGTACTCCAGCCGCACTCACTTTTTTTTTCTTCTCACAACTTCAGAGTCAAACAACGCCTGTTGAATCAGCATTCCGGAACATTCCATCCGCTAGGGTCTGCTGGCTGTTGGCCTCATCCGTCCATGAGCATGTCCTAGGGCAATGGCTCATTGCTAGCAGTAACCTATGTTCAATGCAGGTGAGTTGAGTCGGAGGTCACAATCATGCATTGGCCTCAAAAACAATTCAAGTGACATCTATCATCAAACTGTCCCATCAAACACTCCCAGGACAAGTACAGCACGGGGTTCGATACAGAGTAAAGCTCCCTCTACACTGTCCCCATCAAACACTATTCGCCTCTCCATCGGGTCAGTACTGAGGGAGCGCCGCGCTGTCGGAGGGTCAGTACCGAGGGAGCGCCGCACTGTCGGAGGGTCAGTACCGAGGGAGCGCCGCGCTGTCGGAGGGTCAGTACCGAGGGAGCGCCGCGCTGTCGGAGGGTCAGTACCGAGGGAGCGCCGCACTGTCGGAGGTCAGTACCGAGGGAGCGCCGCACTGTCGGAGGGTCAGTACCGAGGGAGCGCCGCACTGTCGGAGGTCAGTACCGAGGGAGCGCCGCACTGTCGGAGGGTCAGTACCGAGGGAGCGCCGCGCTGTCGGAGGGTCAGTACCGAGGGAGCGCCGCGCTGTCGGAGGGTCAGTACCGAGGGAGCGCCGCGCTGTCGGAGGGTCAGTACTGAGGGAGTGCCGCGCAGTCGGATGGGTCGGTACTGAGGGAGCGCCGCACTGTCGGAGGGTCAGTACTGAGGGAGTGCCGCGCAGTCGGAGGGTCAGTACTGAGGGAGCGCCGCGCAGTCGGAGGGTCAGTACTGAGGGAGCGCCGCACTGTCGGAGGGTCAGTACTGAGGGAGCGCCGCGCAGTCGGAGGGTCAGTACTGAGGGAGCGCCACTCTGTCGGAGGGTCAGTACTGAGGGAGCGCCGCACTGTCGGAGGGTCAGTACTGAGGGAGTGCCACACTGTCGGAGGGTCAGTACTGAGGGAGTGCCACGCAGTCGGATGGGTCGGTATTGAGGGAATGCCACGCTGTCGGAGATACTGTCTTTCACATCATGCGTTAAACCGATGCCCCATCTGCCCTCTTGGGCTGGTGTCAATGATCTCACTGCCACTATTGGAGGAAGAGAGGTGGGCTTTGAGTGCTGAGCCTCGCTCCTCTGTCGCCTCACCCGACTCTGCCCCAGCAAAGTCGGGAACCGGGACCCTCTGGAATCAGGTGTGACTCTCGTCACCCACTACTCCTGAGGAATCTGTGGGACTCCCTCTGTCCTTCAATAAAAAAAAGCCTCTCTCTCTTGCCAGGAAGGAGGAGCAGCTGCCCTCCGACAGGGGGCATGGAGGTCCAAGGTCAACTGATAACCATGGCAGCTGGCAATATTGGCTCTCCTGGTAAGTGAAGCCCAGTGGACAGGCCAAATCCCAGATCACAGGACAGGGCATCTGTGTGTGTGTGTGTGTGTGTGTCTGTCTGTGTGTGTCTCTGTGTGGTGGGGGGAGAGAGAGACGGGGTGGAAACCAGGAATTAGAGGCACATTGACACAAAGATTGGTATCTTGTTGCTTGTTGGAGAGAGGGTTGGGCCCTCAGAGTTTGAATGTGGGCTAGGTTGAGCTGCATTGGGTTGAGTTTGGTTGGGTTGTGTTGGGTTTGATTGGATTGGGTAGGGTTTGGCCGTGTTGTGTTTGGCTACGTTGGGTTGAGTTGGGTTGTGTTGGGTTTGGCTGCATTGGGTTGTGCTGCGTTGAGTTGGGTTGGGTTGTGTTGGGTTTGGCTGCATTGGGTTGGGTTGTGTTGAGTTTGGCAACGTTGGGTTGGGTTGGATTGGGTTTGGCCGCGTTGGGTTGGGTTGTGTTGGGTTGTGTTGGGTTTGGCAACGTTGGGTTGGGTTGGATTGGGTTTGGCCGCGTTGGGTTGTGTTGTGTTGGGTTTGGCAACGTTGGGTTGGGTTTGATCGCGTTGGGTTGGGTTTGGCCGCGTTGGGTTGGGTTGGATTGGGTTTGGCCGCGTTGGATTGGGTTTGATCGCGTTGGGTTGGGTTTGATCACGTTGGGTTGGGTTTGGCCGCGTTGGGTTGGGTTGTGTTGGGTTTGGCCGCGTTGGGTTGGGTTGTGTTGGGTTGGGTTGGATTGGGTTTGATCGCGTTGGGTTGGGTTGTGTTGTGTTGGGTTGGATTGGGTTTGGCCGCGTTGGGTTGGGTTTGGCCGCGTTGGGTTGGGTTGTGTTGGGTTTGGCCGCGTTGGGTTGGGTTGGATTGGGTTGTGTTGGGTTTGGCAACGTTGGGTTGGGTTGTGTTGGGTTTGGCCGCGTTGGGTTGTGTTGGATTGTGTTGGGTTTGGCTGCATTGGGTTGGGTTGGATTGGGTTTGATCGCATTGGGTTGGGTTTGGCCGTGTTGGGTTGTGTTGGATTGTGTTGGGTTTGGCCGCGTTGGGTTGGGTTGGATTGTTTTGGGTTTGGCTGCATTGGGTTGGGTTGGATTGGGTTTGATCGCGTTGGGTTGGGTTTGCCGCGTTGGGTTGGGTTGTGTTGGGTTTGGCAACGTTGGGTTGGGTTGTGTTGGGTTTGGCCGCATTGGGTTGGGTTGGATTGGGTTTGGCCACGTTGGGTTGGGTTTGGCCGCGTTGGGTTGGGTTGTGTTGGGTTGGGTTGGATTGGGTTTGATCGCGTTGGGTTGGGTTGTGTTGGGTTGGGTTGGATTGGGTTTGATCGCGTTGGGTTGGGTTGGCCGCGTTGGGTTGGGTTGTGTTGTGTTGGGTTTGGCCACATTGGGTTGGGTTGTGTTGGGTTTGGCCGCATTGGGTTGGGTTGGATTGGGTTTGGCCACGTTGGGTTGGGTTTGGCCGCGTTGGGTTGGGTTGTGTTGTGTTGGGTTGGGTTTGATCGCGTTGGGTTGGGTTGTGTTGTGTTGGGTTGGGTTATATGGGTTTGGCCGCGTTGGGTTGTGTTGTGTTGGGTTATATGGGTTTGGCCGCGTTGGGTTGGGTTGTGTTGGGTTTGGCCGCATTGGGTTGGGTTGGATTGGGTTTGGCCGCGTTGGGTTGGGTTGTGTTGTGTTGGGTTGGGTTGGGTTGTGTTGGGTTGGGTTATATGGGTTTGGCCGCGTTGGGTTGTGTTGGATTGGTTTGGCCGCGTTGGGTTGGGTTGTGTTGGGTTGTGTTGGGTTTGGCAACGTTGGGTTGGGTTGGATTGGGTTTGGCCGCGTTGGGTTGTGTTGTGTTGGGTTGTGTTGGGTTTGGCAACGTTGGGTTGGGTTTGATCGCGTTGGGTTGGGTTTGGCCGCGTTGGGTTGGGTTGGATTGGGTTTGGCCGCGTTGGATTGGGTTTGATCGCGTTGGGTTGGGTTTGATCGCGTTGGGTTGGGTTTGGCCGCGTTGGGTTGGGTTGTGTTGGGTTTGGCCGCATTGGGTTGGGTTTGGCCGCGTTGGGTTGGGTTGGGTTGGATTGGGTTTGATCGCGTTGGGTTGGGTTGTGTTGTGTTGGGTTGGGTTGGATTGGGTTTGGCCGCGTTGGGTTGGGTTTGGCCGCGTTGGGTTGGGTTGTGTTGGGTTTGGCCGCGTTGGGTTGGGTTGGATTGGGTTGTGTTGGGTTTGGCAACGTTGGGTTGGGTTGTGTTGGGTTTGGCCGCGTTGGGTTGTGTTGGATTGTGTTGGGTTTGGCTGCATTGGGTTGGGTTGGATTGGGTTTGATCGCATTGGGTTGGGTTTGGCCGTGTTGGGTTGTGTTGGATTGTGTTGGGTTTGGCCGCGTTGGGTTGGGTTGGATTGTTTTGGGTTTGGCTGCATTGGGTTGGGTTGGATTGGGTTTGATCGCGTTGGGTTGGGTTTGGCCGCGTTGGGTTGGGTTGTGTTGGGTTTGGCAACGTTGGGTTGGGTTGTGTTGGGTTTGGCCGCATTGGGTTGGGTTGGATTGAGTTTGGCCGCGTTGGGTTGGGTTTGGCCGCGTTGGGTTGGGTTGGGTTGGATTGGGTTTGATCGCGTTGGGTTGGGTTGTGTTGTGTTGGGTTGGATTGGGTTTGATCGCGTTGGGTTGGGTTTGGCCGCGTTGGGTTGGGTTGTGTTGTGTTGGGTTTGGCCACATTGGGTTGGGTTGTGTTGGGTTTGGCCGCATTGGGTTGGGTTGTGTTGGGTTTGGCCGCATTGGGTTGGGTTGGATTGGGTTTGGCCACGTTGGGTTGGGTTTGGCCGCGTTGGGTTGGGTTGTGTTGTGTTGGGTTGGGTTTGATCGCGTTGGGTTGGGTTTGGCCGCGTTGGGTTGGGTTGTGTTGTGTTGGGTTGGGTTATATGGGTTTGGCCGCGTTGGGTTGTGTTGTGTTGTGTTATATGGGTTTGGCCGCGTTGGGTTGGGTTGTGTTGGGTTTGGCCGCATTGGGTTGGGTTGGATTGGGTTTGGCCACGTTGGGTTGGGTTGTGTTGTGTTGGGTTGGGTTGTGTTGGGTTGGGTTATATGGGTTTGGCCGCGTTGGGTTGTGTTGTGTTGGGTTTGGCCACATTGGGTTGGGTTGTGTTGTGTTGGGTTGTGTTGTGTTTGACCGCGTTGGGTTGTGTTGTGTTGGGTTTGGTTGCGTTGGATTGGGTTGGGCTGGGCTGCACTGGACCAGACTGGGATAGGGCCCAGTGCACTCATGTTGTCCTCCAATGACGCAGGATCTCAGCGATACACAAAGGCGATGAAGATGAAGACGGAGAGGCGGAAGGAATTGGCAGCGCGACAGCAGAAGATTGAGGAGAACCTCAGGGGGAAGATTGCAGATCTGAAGAAGCTGTGTCTGAAAGAAGCAGTAAGTTCCCGTGATCAGAACCCACACCCCGCTCCCTTCCTCCAAAACCTCGCCTCCATCTTCCAGCTGGTTGGGACTGCATCACCTGGGGCCATTCTTATCTATCCAGTCGTGGCCAGAGAATTACCTGCAATGGCTTCTTTTCCCACTCCCGTACTGTTACCTCTGGTCTCCCCAACAGGATCTCTCCTCGGCCCCCTCCTATTTCACATCTACATGCTGCCCCTCGGCAACATCTTCCAAAAACACAGCGTTAGTTTTCACGCGCACGCTGATGACACCCAGCTCTACCTCACCACCACCTCTCTCGACACCTCCACTGTCTCTAAACTATCAGACTGCTTATCCGACATCCAGTACTGGATGAGCAGAAATTTCCTCCAATTAAATATTGGGAAGATGGAAACCGTTGTTTTCGGTCCCAGCTCCAAACTCCGTTCCCTCGCCACCGACTCCATCCCTCTCCCTGACAACTGTCTCAAGCTGAGTCAGGCAGCTCGTGACCTTGGTGCCATATTTGACCCCGAGATGAGCTTCCGCCCCCATATCATCTCTGTCACCAAGACTAGCTGCATGAACGTCCTAAATATCTCCTGTTCCTATGCCTGTCTTAGCCCATCAGCCGTTGAAACCCTCATCCATGCCTTTGTTACCTCCAGATTTGACTTATCCAACACTCTGCTTGGTGGCTTTCCATCATCACTAGCCCCCACCACCCCATTTCTGTAAACTTCAGCTCATCGAAATCTCTGCTGCCCTGTATCCCAACGCTCACAGAGTCCCGGTCCCCACCGTGCTCGATGACCTACACTGGCTCCAGGTCCAGCAACGCCTCCATTTTAAAATTCTCATCCTCGTGTTCGAATCCCTCCAAGGCCCTCACCCTCTCCTCCCTATCTCTGTAACCTCCTCCAGCCCTCCCTATCTCTGTAACCTCCTCCGGCCCCCTACAACCCTCCCTATCTCTGTAACCTCCTCCGGCCCCTACAACCCTCCCCATCTCTGTAACCTCCTCCGGCCCCCTACAACCCTCCCTATCTCTGTAACCTCCTCCGGCCCCCTACAACCCTCCCTATCTCTGTAACCTCCTCCGGCCCCCACAACCCTCCCTATCTCTGTAACCTCCTCCAGCCCCTACAACCCTCCCTATCTCTGTAACCTCCTCCAATTCCAGCCTCTTGACCATCCCCCGATTCCCATCGCTCCACCATTGGCGGCCGTGCCTTCAGCTGCCTGGGCCCGAAGCTCTGGAATTCCCTCCCTAAACCTCTCCTCCTTTAAGACGCGGCTTAAAACCGACCTCTTTGACCGAGCTTTTGGTCGCCCGTCCCTAATATCTCCTGATGTGGCTCAGGGTTAAATCTTGGATTGACAATGCCCGTGTGAAGCATCTTGGGAAGTTTTATTATTTTAAATGCGCTGTTTAATGCAAGGTGTTCCCATGTACAGCAGACAGCATTATGGAGCAGAGAATAACCGAGGATATGGTCTGCAGCTGAGATTGCTGTGTACGTCCATGCTCTTGCCAAACGGGGGAGGACGGATACTCAGGACACTGACTACTAACCTGACTCCTCACCTTTTTGGTGTGAGGGAGCTGAGTTGAGTAGTTGTGCAAAGTATCTGCTCAGGGAAAAGATCTCAACAGTGCGGCACTCCCTCGGTACTGACCCTCCGATGGTACGGCACTTCCTTATTATGGGGGCTTGAGTCCAGGGTTTTGTGTTGCAGAGGCGAGTGTGAGACCCACAGGCACAGCTGACACCTCCTGCCAGTTGGGGAGGGGAGGGCAGGGCGTCAGTGGGCACCAATCAGGAGCAGGCACCCTGGGTCTCTCAGCAGATCAAGCGAGAGGGCTGGTTTTTCCACTAGTCACTCATTCACTAGAGACATCAGACATGTTAAATAATCCATATTTCATTTGATTTTCCTTCCTGCCTTGTGTCTTATTTACCCGTGTCAATTTGCATTTGGGGGTGGGGGGGGGGGTGGGGCGGGGGGAGTGCAAATAAAGCGAGGGAATGCACAATAAATGGGAGGATATTGAGAGGGGGAGAAGAGGTGAGAGAACTTGGAGTGCATGTCCACAGGTCCCTGAAGGTGGCAGGACAGGTAGATAGAGTGGTGAAGAAGGCATATGGAATGCTTTCCTTTACTGGCTGAGGTATAGAATACGAAAGCAGGGATGTGATGCTGGAACTGTATAAAACGCAGGTTGGGCCACAGCTGGAGTATTGCGTACAGTTCTGGTCACCACATTACAGGAAGGACAAATTGGCTCTGGAGGGAGTACAGAGGAGATTTACAAGAATGTTGCCAGGGCTTGAAAGGTGCAGCTCTGAGGAAAGATTGGATAGGCGAGGGTTGTTTTCCCTGGAACAGAGGAGGTTGAGGGGTGACTTAATTGAGGTGCACAAAATTCTGAGGGGCCGAGATAGAGCAGACAGGAAGGACCTGTTTTCCCTGGCGGGGAGGTCAATTACCGGGGGACACAGATTTAAGGTAGAAGGATTAGAGGGGACAGGAGGAAAAGTTTTTCACCCAGAGGGTGGTGGGTGTCTGGAATTCACTGCCAGGATCGGTGGTGGAGGCAGAAACCCTCAACTCATTAAAAAGGTACCTGGACATGCACCTGAATTGCTGTAACCTGCAAGGCTATGGACCAGGTGCTGGAAGGTGGGATTAGATTGGGCGGCTGGTTTGTTCAGCCAGCACGGACACGATGGGCTGAATTGCCTCCTTCTGTGCTGTGATTATACTCTTGTTCCATGGCAACGGGATGTTACATTCACTTCTTTTATCTTACACCAGGAACTGACGGGCAGGCTTCCCGCAGAATACCCGCTGGAGCCCGGGGAGAAGCCGCCGGTGGTTGTTCGATGGGAGAGGGCTTCCAGCAGAGCACTGGATCCCAGCACGAAACCAGCAGAGGTAAATTATGGTGAACCGGGAGTGGGTTACAGACTGGAAACGGATCGAGGGGTTCGGGGGGGGGGGGTTTATATATAGAGTAACAGATACCCGGGAGTGAGTTACAGACTGGAATCTAATCGAGGGGTTCGGGGGGGTTTATATATAGAATAACAGATACCCGGAAGTGAGTTACAGACTGGAATCTAATCGAGGGGTTCGGGGGGGTTTATATATAGAATAACAGATACCCGGGAGTGAGTTGCAGACTGGAATCTAATCGAGGGGTTCGGGGGGGTTTATATATAGAATAACAGATACCCGGGAGTGAGTTACAGACTGGAATCTAATCGAGGGGTTCGGGGGGGTTTATATATAGAATAACAGATACCCGGGAGTGAGTTGCAGACTGGAATCTAATGGAGGGGTTCGGAGGGGTTTATATATAGAATAACAGATACCCGGGAGTGAATTGCAGACTGGAATCTAATGGAGGGGTTCAGGGGGGTTTATATATAGAATAACAGATACCCGGGAGTGAGTTACAGACTGGAATCTAATCGAGGGGTTCTGGGGGTTTATATATAGAATAACAGATACCCGGGAGTGAGTTACAGACGGGAATCTAATCGAGGGGTTCGAGGGGTTTATATGTAGAATAACAGATACCCGGGAGTGAGTTACAGACTGAAATCTAATCGAGGGGTTCAGGGGGTTTATATATAGAATAACAGATACCCGGGAGTGAGTTACAGACTGGAATCTAATTGAGGGGTTTGGGGTGGTTTATATATAGAATAACAGATACCGGGGAGTGAGTTACAGACTGGAATCTAATCGAGGGGTTCGGGTGGTTTATATATAGAATAACAGATACCCAGGAGTGAGTTACAGACTGGAATCTAATCGAGGGGTTCAGGGGGTTTATATATAGAATAACAGATACCGGGGAGTGAGTTACAGACTGGAATCCAATCGAGGGGTTCAGGGGGTTTATATATAGAATAACAGATACCCGGGAGTGAGTTACAGACTGGAATCTAATCGAGGGGTTCGGGTGGTTTATATATAGAATAACAGATACCCGGGAGTGAGTTACAGACTGGAATCCAATCGAGGGGTTCGGGGGGGTTTAAAAATAGAGTAGTTCCCTGGCTGGGATCTGACGGAACTGATCTTACCTGGCGCGTAACACAACCTTACACGTGCTGTCTGAGAATGGCACCATCCGCGGCCTATGGTGACTTCAGTGATCTCACTGGGTGAGGGTGTTGTGGGTGCGGGGGAGAAGGGTTAGTGGTGAGTTGCGGGGAGGATGGGGTTGTGGCTGCAATTAGCCGTGGGGCTGTATTAGGGAGCAAGGTAAACCCCCTTCACCGGTCGAATATCTAGCTGAGCAGCCAAAAGGGAAATGTGAAACCTGTACCTTGGGTTGTTGGGGGGGGTGGGGAGGGTTGTTGGCGAGTTCCAGCGGGATGAAGGGGGCGGGGAAATGGCCAGTGGAAGGGGCTGATGCTTTTTCTCAGTCTCCGCGTGTCTTTTCCTCTCTCTCAGGGCCCGGCTCTGAGGGATCTGGACCGTCGGTTTGAGCTGCAGCAGCGGATCGCCAGGGCTGAACTGGCAGAGAAGCAACGGGCGAGGCGGGAGTACGAGTACCACCACCGGCGACTGCCGGACGACAGGTCGATGGAGATCCAGCGAGCTTCCCACTTGCCCCGAGGTACCAGCACCAAGCGTGCATGGGTAATACCAAACTCTGGGCGTTGGGGGGGGGCGGTGGGGGGAGAGGGGGGAGAGGGGTTACTGAGTGACAGCGTGAGGGAGCTGAATTAACATCAGTAGAGATACAGTCAGTAACACAGGGCGCTGGGGGGAGAGGGGTTACTGAGTGACAGTGTGAGGGAGCTGGATTAACATCAGTAGAGATACAGTCAGTAACACAGGGCGCTGGGGGAGAGGGGTTACTGAGTGACAGTGTGAGGGAGCTGGATTAACATCAGTAGAGATACAGTCAGGAACACAGGACGCTGGGGGGAGAGGGGATACTGAGTGACAGTGTGAGGGAGCTGGATTAACATCAGTAGAGATACAGTCAGTAACACAGGGCGCTGGGGGGGGGTGGGAGGGGTTACTGAGTGACAGTGTGAGGGAGCTGGATTAATATCAGTAGAGATACAGTCAGTAACACAGGGTGCTGGGGCGGGGGGGGGTTACTGAGTGACAGTCTGAGGGAGCTGGATTAACATCAGTAGAGATACAGTCAGTAACACAGGGCGCTGGGGGGAGAGGGGTTACTGAGTGACAGTCTGAGGGAGCTGGATTAACATCAGTAGAGATACAGTCAGTAACCGAGGGCGCTGGGGGGGGGGGGGGGAGAGGGGTTACTGAGTGACAGTATGAGGGGGCTGGATTAACATCAGTAGAGATACAGTCAGTAACACACGGCGCTGGGGGGGGAGAGGGGTTACTGAGTGACAGTGTGAGGGAGCTGGATTAACATCAGTAGAGATACAGTCAGTAACACAGGACACTCGGGGGAGAGGGGTACTGAGTGACAGTGTGAGGGAGCTGGATTAACATCAGTGGAGATACAGTCAGTAACCGAGGGGGGGGAGGGGTTATTGAGTGACAGTGTGAGAGAGCTGGATTAACATCAGTAGAGATACAGTCAGTAACACAGGACGCTGGGGGAGAGGGGTTACTGAGTGACAGTGTGAGGGAGCTGGATTAACATCAGTGGAGATACAGTCAGTAACACAGGGTGCTGGGGGGAGAGGGGTTACTGAGTGACAGTGTGAGGGAGCTGGATTAACATCAGTAGAGATACAGTCAGTAACACAGGGCGCTGGGGCGGGGAGGGGTTACTGAGTGACAGTGTGAGGGAGCTGGATTAACATCAGTAGAGATACAGTCAGTAATACAGGGTGCTGGGGGAGAGGGGTTACTGAGTGACAATGTGAGGGAGCTGGATTAACATCAGTAGAGATACAGTCAGTAACACAGGGCGTTGGGGGGAGAGGGGTTACTGAGTGACAGTGTGAGGGAGCTGGATTCACATCAGTAGAGATACAGTCAGTAACACAGGGTACTGGTGGGAAAGAGGATACTGAGAGACAGTGTGAGGGAGCTGGATTAACATCAGTCGAGATACAGTCAGTAACACAGGGCGCTGGGGGAGGGGGGTTACTGAGAGACAGAGTGAGGGAGCTGGATTAACTTCAGTCGAGACACAGTCAGTAACACAGGGTGTTGGGGGGGGGGAGAGGGGTTACTGAGTGACAGTGTGAGGGAGCTGGATTAACATCAGTAGAGATACAGTCAGTAACACAGGGCGCTGGGGGGAGGGGGGTTACTGAATGACAGTGTGAGGGAGCTGGATTATCATCAGTAGAGATACAGTCAGTAACACAGGGCGCTGAGGGGAGAGGGGTTACTGAGTGACAGTGTGAGGGAGCTGGATTAACATCAGTAGAGATACAGTCAGTAACACAGGGCGCTGGGGGAGAGGGGTTACTGAGAGACAGTGTGAGGGAGCTGGATTAACTTCAGTAGAGACACAATCAGTAACACAGGGTGTTGGGGGGGAGAGGGGTTACTGAGTGACAGTGTGAGGGAGCTGGATTAACATCAGTAGAGATACAGTCAGTAACACAGGGCGCTGGGGGGAGAGGGGTTACTGAGTGACAGTGTGAGGGAGCTGGATTAACATCAGTAGAGATACAGTCAGTAACACAGGGCGCTGGGGGGAGAGGGGTTACTGAGTGACAGTGTGAGGGAACTTCATTTTGTATCTAAGCCCTGACTGAGCCATGTTTTATTCCTAATCCTGCCTGTTTTCCTTCTCTCCACCACTGTCCCAGACGAGGCCAGGCTGACTGCGAGTCTGCTCACTGACGGAAGGTCTTCTCCCCGTCTAGACGGTTGGGGAGACGGACGGACCGTCGGGCACAGCCAAGGCTGGACTCTGTTGCCCACGGACATCTACTGCCAGGCAAGAGGCCGACGCAACTCCTACGCGAATCCCGCAAGGTAGGGTGGATTTGGGCTATGGGTTACATTACTGCATTCCCTGAATATAAACCACATTATATTGATCAGTGGGAGTGGAAGCTCTACTTTGGGTGAAATAAGGCACCAAGTTTCCGAATTGTCGGCCACATTTGTTTCTCTTTATCAATTTCATCCTGCTCACTTCTACATTGATCTATCAATACTTGTCCCTCAAAATCTCATCCTCCTGCACCCTCCTCCTGTTACCCTCATGCTCCTCTCCTCCTACCCTCTCCCACTAGCTCCCTCTGGCCGTCCTCCAGCTCCCTCCCACACTCTGGCAGCCCCACTCCTCCCCTCACCCACCCATGGCCCTCCTGCAACTCCCCCCACCAGCTGTAATTCTCCCCTCCCACCGCCTTCCTCCCCCTCTCCTCCTCCCTCCTCCACCCCCTCCCTGTCCTCCCTTCTCCCCCTCTCCTCCTCCCCGTCCTCTCCCTCCTACCCCTCACCCCCTCTCCCTTGTCTCCCTCCTTCCCCCCCCCACCCCCTTCTTTCAGATGAGGCGTTAAACTGACCCCACGATGCCGAGAAAGCTCCCACACCCAATACTGGAAGAAGGCGGGGGTGGGGGGTGGGGGGTAGTTCTCCCCGGTGTCCTGGGGCCAATATTTATCCCTCAACTAACATCCATCAAAAAAAACCCCACAGATAATCTGTTAATCTGTTCATTTACCTCATTGCTGCTTGTGGGATCTTGCTGTGCGCCGATCGGGCTGCCCGTGTTTTCTACACTAGAACAGTGACGACTCTTCGGAAAAGTACCTGATTGGCTACGAAGGCACTTTTTGGGACGTTGTGAAATGGTGAAAGGAGCTGGGAGAAATGCGAATCTTTCTTTTGATCCCATTCCGTCTCTCTCTCTCTGTCTCTCTCTCTGTGTGCAGGATGTTACAGAGGAGCATGTCTGGAGCGGTGAGGAGGAGTGTGCCATCTTCGCCTGTGATTTACAGGGACAGGCCAGGACTATCCAGGTGAGGCTTGGAGAGAGAATGAGTGATGGAGGGGAGCGGGCGAGAGTGGGGTGGGGAGAGAGGAGCGGATGGAGAGAGTGTTTAAGGCAGTGAGACGGAGAGGGGAAGATTAGTGGCTCTCTCGCTTTGAAGCACTGACAATCCCTCACCCCGGCCCACTCCCGGGCTACAGATCCCGCAGTATCTCAACAAACCGTCCTCGCTCCCTGTGTCGTCCCAGACACTCGATCCTGGAAGGCGTCACGCCGACGCCCGATCCTGTCATCAGGCGGGTGGAGTAAAACAGACACCAGGCACTGCCACGAGACCCTGCCCTCCCCGTAGTGTAGAGAATAGTGCGAAAACAAAGGAAGGCGAAGAGAGATGAGTAACAGTGCTTTAGACACCCAGGTAGAGCGAAAACTCAAAAGATATAAAGTAATTAAACCAGGAGAGTAATAGGAAACGTGTGAGTAAAACATCTGAGCAGGAGGACAGGTTAGGGCGTGTGGCCCAAATCAGGGCTCTTTATACAAACACACCCGAGTACAAATTTAGTGAACGGCAGGGCGCAAATTCCACTTGAGAGGGTTTGACATGGCAGGAATTCCCGAGACGTGGCTGCAAGACAGTCAGGACCGGGAACTAAATAACCAGGGTTGTGAGGGCTCCAGCAAAGAGAGGGAAAATAGTGGGAGAGAGGAGTAGCTTTAGTGATCAAGGGTGAAATCACTTCGATGAAGGGAGAGGATACGACGAGAAGTAAGCAGGCAGTGGACACGTGACGGGTAGAATTAAGAAACAGAAGAGGATTTAAGACCGCCGCGGGGGTTTTGGATCAGTCCTGGTGGCTTGTACAATGGCAGTGATCAGACCAGCATGGGGGATTTCAACTTTCCTATAGATCGGGATGAAGCGGACTAGCACAGACGTCAGAAAGGTAAATGTGAGATCATCCACTTTGGACATAAAGGATAGAACAGGGAACTTTCTAAATAGTGAAAGGCTAGAAACAGTGGTGGTCCAAAGAGACTTAGGGATCCAGGTACACAGATCATTAAAACATCATGAACAGGTACTGAATGGCCTCCTCACTCCCCTGCCCCTCCTCTTCTGTCCTGCAACTGGGATCTGCTTGCTCTGCACTGACTAAGGCTGCGGGACTGAGAGACGCAGTAAAAGTCAGGTGGGGGGTGGGTGCGGGGGACAGAGCGTGTCTCGCTCGTTCGGGTCGTTCATGGTTTATGTGTTGACATTCAGTCTTTCTGATTTGATTTCTCGCTCTCTCCCACCCAGGTATCTGAGCCCAGCTTCTCGACGCCAGCAACTCATGGACACCACCGACTCCAGGACTGAGGTCTCGAGTGACACAGGCGCAGAGCGGCCAGCTGCCGCCGGCAGGACCCGGCGGAGCAGCAGCTCAGAGATGCTGAGCGAAGGCGCGGGCCTGCCCCACCGCAGCTGCCGCCTGCCCGCGGAAGGACCTTCCAGCACCCAGGCCGGCCAAACAGCGGGCCGGAGTGGGGCTCAATCGGCCTCCGGCTACTACCCGCAGCAGCACCCGGTGCCAGTCTCCCTGGCGGGCGGCGCCCACCGCCAGGCGGCGGCGGGCGGGCGGGTCGACCGCGACGTCCACAGGGCGCTGGCGCTGGAGGGCCTGCGGGCCTGGTATGTCCGCACGGCGACATACGGGCACCAGCAGGAGCGGACGGCTCTGGGCTGGGACCACAGGCTCCACCCGACAGGTAAGGGCCACCGGTGATTACGTGGTGCCACTTGCTGGCCGGAGGCCGCAACTGCAGCGTGACGGTGGGGGGGGTGGGGCAGCAACTGTTTACATGCAGCTGAACGTGGAGGGACAGGAGGAGGCCACTTTAAACTGTTGCATCCAGTACTGGGCACTGCATCTCCGGCAGGGTATATTGGCTGCGAGGGTGGGCTGCGTTGCTGGGGAGCAGGGCACATCATCGCATTGATACTGGGTTAAATTACGAGGGCGGGTTACACAGACTGGGCTCGTATCCCCTCGAGTGTAGAAGATTAAGGGGGTGATCTAAATCGAGGGGTTTAAGATGATTAAAGGATTCGATCGGATCTATAGAGAGAAACTATTTCCTCTGGTGGGGGCAGAACCTTAAAATTCGAGCCAGGCCGTTCAGGGGTGATGTCAGGAAGCACTTCTTCACACAAAGGGGGAGTGGAAATCTGGAACTCTCTCTCCCCCCCCCCCCCCCCCCCACAGAAAGCTGTCGAGGCCGGGGGGAGTCAATTGGAAACTCCAATCCCGGCTGTTCTGTAGGGAAACGCAACCGGCCATTTTGCGTGCAACAACATCCCACGCACAGCCACAAGATGCTGGGCAGCTGGTCCGTATTTCTCCGGTGGATGTTGGTTGAGGGATGAATAATGGCCCCGGGAAGGTAGGTGAGAACTGCCCCGTCTTGCTCTTCTCCTAAGCAGTGGCTGCGGGATCATGAACGTCCACCTGGGAAGGTAGCATAATCCCGGGCCGATGCTCCCCCGGTGGCAGTACTGAGGCAGCGTTGCACTGTCGGACGTGCGTTCTTTCGGGAGGAGACGTTAAACTATCTGCCCTCTCGGGTGATCCTGTGATTGGTATCGGAGGAGGGGCCAATTAGAGCGGGTGCAAGAGTAGAGGGAGCTGTGGGTGTGCATTCACCGATCTTTGACGATCGCAGGGCAAGTCGAGAAGGCTGCTAAGAAAGCGGATGGGACATTTGGCCCTGTAAGCAGACAGTCACGCTCAACGTTCACACATCTCTTGGTGGTCTCAGCTGGAGTATTGTGCACAGTTCTGGGCACCGCACTATCGGAAGGACGTCAAGGCCCTGCAGAGGGTGCGGAGAGGGTTTATCAGGATGATGACCAGGGATGAGGGAGTTCAGTTGTTGAGGAGACGCTGAAGAAGCTGGGGTGGTGCTACTTAGGGAAGAGGCGGTTAAGGGGGAGGCCCAACACAGGTATTCAAAATTATGAGGGGTTTTGATAAAGTAGAGGAACTGTTTCTGCTGGCAATTGGGTCTGCAACCGGAGGCCACAGAGTTAAAAGAATCGACAGAAGGGCCGGAGGGGAAATTCTGGCACGCAGAGGAGTGTTGCGATCTGGAACGCACGAGCTGAAAGGCTCGGGGAACGAGCGTGGGACTAAACCGGATAGCTGTTTCAAAGAGCCCAGCACAGGCGCGACGGGTCGAATGGCCTCCTTCAGCGCTGTGAGACTCTGCGAACGGCAGCCGGGTTTCAGAAGTTTGGCGTTAGCTGTAGTGGGGAAGGGTGGAAGTGTGTGGGGCCTGGGTCTGCCCATGGAACGGTGGGGGGGGGGGGGGGAGGGGAAGGGTCGTGTGTTTTATATCCGCCTCCCCTCGGCCGTTGACCGTTCCTTTTCCTGTTTCTTCAGGTGCTGCGCGACCCGTCTACTCGCCCGCGACCCCCCGGGCGAACTGGGAGGCCTGGCGGAGACCGGGGACGTCCGGCCGGGCCGGGGTCACGACACGGGGCCGCTGGTGTGACCCGCCTTGCTGATTGGACGGCGGAGCCGGCAGGGCTGGGCGGCAGAGGTTCAGACAAGGGAGTGCGGGCACGCGGAGGTGGCACCGGGGGAGGGGGCGTCACCCAGTCTGCACGGTCTCCCCTTCGGCCCATCCCGTCCGCTTAACTCTGGGCCCACTAACTCTCTCCCTTTACCCACAAGGAACTTGAACCCGGGGCACCTCATCACACTTTACTCACTGCCCTTTGACCCCCGCAAATGTCACTAACTCCGCCCACTGCACTTTAACCCCCCCCCCCCGGCACTTAAATTTAACTCCATCCCCACCCTCAACTGTGCTGAGTTAGCAATATGTACCCAGTGCAGGCCTGAGCCCCGCGCACAGCGTAGAGCTGGCCCCGGATTTGGCCTGCGCCTGAGATAGCCGATCTCGCCCGATGTGGGCACTGGTCGTGCGTGACACAGGGGTGAGGGGGTGGGTGGTGCGGGGGAAGCAAGGGTCGGGTAGGCTACCTGCCTGAGTTAATCCCCCTTCCCCTGCTGGAGACTCCAGGCATGTGGCTGGGTGTCACCTACGATGCCACCCACAGTTGAATACCATGGGTGGGTGGGCGTGGGTGGGATGGCACCTGGTGTCCCTGGAGTTGGCAGCTTCGGGATTGGGGGATGGGGAAATTAGACTAAACTACCCATTCCCCACCCCCTCCTCCCCCCCCCCCCCCACATCCCAGTTGCCCTCCGTTACCCTTTGACCTCAAGTGCAGGCGCCTGTTGTCACAGGGGCTGCGGGACGGTGGGGGAGGGGGGCAGGCCTTCGGCCTGGTAGCGTCACCATTATTTCCTTCCTCCCCCTTCCCACAACGTGCCTTGTGCCTGCCCCTTGCATCTTCACCTGGCCCACCTGGCTGAATGGGTCAAGTGGTGTTCCCAGCTCAGCTGGACCCACCGTCCTGCTCCCAATTCCTCCCCACCACCGCCACACTCGCCCCAACAATGCAGCACTGGTGATGGGGGATGAAAGGTGTCGACGCTCGGCTGATCAACTGGGTCGGGCTTTGCAAAGGAGGTCCGCTGTGGGTCCCATTCCGAGCTCTGCCGGATGAAATGTGTACTGTATTTAATGTTGTACAGAGAAATATACTGTAACTTTCTTCTCCCAGACGGAAACTCGTGTCTACGAAGCATGTATTTCAACGGTTACATTCCACGAGAAACTCCTCGCCTTTCGACACCAGTCAGAATAAATTTCTAACCTGCAGTAACACCCCCTGTGTCTGAGCTGCTCTTTGTTGGTGAGAAACCACAGTTGGGGGAGTGGAGACTTGCGAGAGAAGACAGGATAATTTGGAGCAGCACAGTTTAGTTGTCATTCAAGCTGATCTGTTTACTTGGAATTTACAGCACAGGAACAGGCCATTCGGCCCATCCTCTCGGTGCTGATGTTTCTGCTCCACACGAGCCTCCTCCCACCCCCTACTTCATCTCCCCCCATCACCATATCCTTCTATTCCTTTCTCCCTTGTGTGTTGGACATAGGGTTATACAGCACAGAAACAGGCCCTTCGGCCCATCGTGTCCGTGTCGGCCATCCAGCACCTATCTATTCTAATCCCATTTTCCAGCACTTGGCCTGTAGCCTTGTATGCTATGGCGTTTCAAGTGCTCATCTAAATACTTATTAAATGTTGTGAGGGTTCCTGCCTCTACCACCTCTTCAGGCAGTGTGTTCCAGATTCCATCTACCCTCTGGGTGAACATTTTTTCCCTCAAATCCCCTCTAAACCTCCTGCCCCTTACCTTAAATCAATGCCCCCTGGTTATTGACACCTCCGCTAAGGGAAAAAGTTTCTTCCTATCTACCCCTCATAATTTTGTATACCTCAATCAGGTGCCCCCTCAGCCTTCTCTGCTCTAAGGAAAACAACCCTAGCCTATCCAGTGTCTCTCCATAGCTGAAGTGCTGCAGCCCAGGCAACATCCTGGTGAATCTCCTCTGCACTCTCTCCATTGCAATCACATCCTTCCTATAGTGTGGTGACCAGAACTGTACACAGTACTTCAGCTGTGACCTAACCAGCGTTTTATACAGCTCCATCAAAACCTCCCTGCTCTTACATTCTATGCCTCGGCTAATGAAGGTAAGTATCCCATATGCCTTCCTAACCACCTTATCTACCTGTGCTGCTGCCTTCAGTGATCTATGGACAAGTATACCAAGGTCCCTCTGACCCTCTGTACTTCCTAGGGTCCTCCCATCCATTGTATATTCCCTTGCCTTGTTAGTCCTCCCAAAATGCATTACCTCACACTTCTCAGGATTAAATTCCATTTGCCACTGCTCCGCCCATCTTACCAGCCCATCTATATCGTCCTGTAATCTAAGGCTTTTCTCCTCACTATTTACGACACCACCACTTTTCGTGTCATCTGCGAACTTACTGATCATACCTCCTATATTCCCGTCTAAATCATTAATGTACACTACAAACAGTAAGGGTCCCAGCACCGATCCCTGCGGTACCCCACTGGTCACAGGCCTCCAGTCGCAAAAACAACCCTCGACCATCACCCTCTGCCTCCTGCCACTAAGCCAATTTTGGATCCAATTTGCTAAATTGCCCTGAATCCCATGGGCTCTTACCTTCTTAACCAATCTCACATGCGGGACCTTATCAAAAGCCTTACTGAAGTCCATGTTGACTACATCAACTGTTTTACCCTCATCTACACCTCTAGTCACCTCCTTGAAAAATACAATCAAGTTAGTTAGACACGATCTCCCCCTGACAAAGCCATGCTGACAATCCCTGATTAATCCCTGCCTCTCCAAGTGGAGATTAATCCTGTCCCTCAGAATTTTTTCCAATAGTTTCCCAACCACTGAGGTTAGACTCACCTGGTTTATCCCTGCTACCTTTCTTGAATACTGGTACCACATTCACTGTCCTCCAATCCTCTGGTACCTCTCCTGTGGCCAGAGAGGATCTGAAAATTTGTGTCAGAGCCCCTGCTATCTCCTCCCTTGCCTCACATAACAGCCTGGGATACATCTCATCTGGGCCTGGGGATTTATCCACTTTTAAGCCTGCTAAAACAGCTAATACTTCCTCCCTTTCAATGTTCTGTTTATCCAGCTTCCCCTTAAATACATCGACCACTACCTGGGGAAAGGAGTTTCTCTTGAATTCCCCATCGGATTTATTAGTGACTGTCTTATATTGATGGCCCCCTAGTTCTGGTCTCCCCCACAAGTGGAAGAGTCCTCCCATCCTTGTTTCCGGCATGGACTCAATGTGTCAAATTGCCTCCTTCTGTGCTGTTATGACTCGATGCCTACCATATCGAAACTTTAATGCTCTCTAAACAGGTCACCCCTCAGTCTCTTCTGCCAGTTCATCCTTGCATGATGGGTATAACCTTTCCTGTACATTTATTTTGCAGCTTCTCCATTGTTATCTCGGTCCTTTTTTGTCATACGAAGACCAGAACTGTGCACAGTACTCTGTGTGGTCTAACCAATGTTCTATATGAGAAAATGGGCTCATTCGACAACTAGATTGAAAAATAATTCTCAGGATGTGGGCACACTGGCTAGGCCAGCATTTACTGCCCACCCATAATTGCCCTTGAGAAGGTGGTGGTGAGCTGCCTTCTTGAACCGCTGCAGTCCATGTGGGGTAGGTACGCCCAAAGTGCTGTTAGGGAGGGAGTTCCAGGATTTTGACCCAGCGACAGTGAAGGAACGGCCGATATAGTTCCAAGTCAGGATGGTGTGTGGCTTGGAGGGGAACTTGCAGGTGGTGGTGTTCCCATGCGTCTGCTGCCCTCGTCCTTTTAGGCGGTAGAGATTGCGGGTTTGGAAGGTGCTGTCGAAGGAGCCTCGGTGAGTTGCTGCAGTGAATCTTGTAGATGGTACACACTGCTGCCAGTGTGCGTCAGTGGTGGAGGGAGTGAATGTTGCATATGATTTACTGGAAACTCGTCAAAAACATCTCCTAATGGATTACAGGGAACAATCGCAAAAGCCGGAATTCCGAAAGCGGATGGTGGAAACGGAAATAAAAACAGAAAAAGCTGGAAATCCTCAGCAGGTCAAAGGGCGTTTGTGGGGAGAGACCTTTCATAGAACAGGGAAAAGTTCAAAATTGAACATGTTCTGCACAAGCACAAAGGCAGGAGAAGGGGAAGAACAAAAGGGAAGGTCTGTGACAGAGCGGAGGGCAGGAGAGATTAAACGACAAAAGGGGTGAATGGTGTAAGGCCAAAATGGATGGCTATGGGACAAGTAGAAAAACAAACGAAGGGTCTGGAGGGGTTGTGAATGACAACAATACAACCAGTCACCAGTCAGTGGCAGATGAAGTTCCATGCGGAGAAATGTGAAGTGATACATTTTGGTAGGAAGAACATGGAGAGACAATATAGAATAAAGGGTACAATTCTAGAGGGGCTGCAGGAGCAGAGGGACCTGGGTGTATATGTGCATAAGTCATTAAAGGTAGGACAGGTTGAGAGAGTGGTTAATACAGCATACAGTATCCTGGGCTTCATTAATAAGGGCATAGAGTACAAGAGCAAGGAAGTTATGTTGAACTTGTATAAGACGCTAGTTCGGCCTCAGCTGGAGTATTGCGTCCAGTTCAGGGCGCCGCACTTTAGGGTTGCGAAGGCGTTCGAGAGGGTGCAGAAAAGATTCATGAGAATGGTTCCAGGGATTAGGAACTACAGTTATGAAGATAGATGGGAGAAGCTGGGACTGTTTTCCTTGGAGAAGAGAAGGCTGAGAGGTGATTTGATAGAGGCATTCAAAATCATGAGGGGTCAGGGCAGAGAGGATAGGGAGAAACTGTTCCCACTGGTGAAAGGATCGAGCACGAGAGGGCACAGATTTAAAGTATTTGGTAAAAGAAGCAAAAGTGACATGAGGAAAAACTTTTTCACGCAGCGAGTGGTTAAGGTCTGGAATGCGCTGCCTGAGAGTGCGGTGGAGGCAGGTTCAATTGAAGCATTCAAAAGGGAATTAGACAGTTATATGAAAAGGCAGAATGTGCAGGGTTAGGGGGAAAAGGCAGGGGGAGTGGCACTAGGTGAAGTGCTCCTTTGGAGAGCTGGTGCCGACACGATGGGCTGAAAGATTTGTTTTAATCCCCCAGCTTGCTCCCACTCCGACGTCGGCCTCCCGCAGGGTTGCAAGGAAGCTCGACGAACAGCACCTCCTCTTTCGACTGGGCACTTTACAGCCTTCGGACGGGAGCCGTTCATGATCCAGCCATTCACACCTCCTCCAGGGACATCTTTCCACTTCTTCACTTGTCCCGTTACCACTCCCTTTGGCTTTACACCCTCAACTCCTTTTAGTCTTTTAATCTCTCCTGCCATCCAACCTTTCCCTTTTACTCTTTCGCCCATTTTAACCTGTCAGATCACTAACTTCTCCCAGTTCCGCCACCTTCCTGCACAGAGGCTGCCAGACCTGCAGTGCATTTGCAGCATTTTCTGTTTTTATTTCAGATCCCCAGCATCTGCAGCATTTTGGCTTGCTTTTCTTTTGCTGACGCATGACGAAATCCCCCGAGGTTTGCGTCTGACGTCACACGCAAACACCGCACCCTCCACGCGCAGGCGCGCTGAGGATTGTTGTCGACATGCGCAGTTCGCCTGCCCCGTCCCTTTATCCACCCCCCACCTCCCCGCGCACCGGCCGGCCGCCCGCCTGCCATGGCTCGTAGCGCTGAGGTGCAGTTGCCACCGCTCCGCACGCTCGATGACTTCGTCCGCTGCTCGGCCCGCTTCAGCCTGCCGGACCTGAAGGACCCGCTGAGGTGGAACAACCGGGTGAT
Source organism: Heterodontus francisci (assembly GCF_036365525.1). Classification (NCBI taxonomy): domain Eukaryota; kingdom Metazoa; phylum Chordata; class Chondrichthyes; order Heterodontiformes; family Heterodontidae; genus Heterodontus; species Heterodontus francisci. The sequence goes on along the minus strand of NW_027142111.1, from coordinate 47,304 downwards.
CAACAACCTGCTCTACTACCAGACCAATTACCTGGCAACGGGCGCCGCTCTGCTCCTGCTGGTCGGGTGAGTGCCCCGCCCCCGCTCGCCCGCCCCGCCCCCCCATTGGCCGTCAGCGCTGTCAATCACGGCGCAGCTGTGGCTCGGTTGGCGGGGCGCCGCGTCAATCACCGAGCGCCAACGGCAGCCGCGAGCAACCCCGCCCCCACTCGCCGTCCATTGGCTCGCGGTGCTGCCGGTCAGTCGGCCTTGGCAAGGTGATTGGCCGGCAGCGATGTCTGTCAAGCGGGCCCAGGGGAGAGGCGGGCCACGCTGTGGGGGCTCCAATGGAATTGAGGGCGCCCTCTGGCTCCTCCTGAGCCGCCAATTGGCCGGACGCACTGTCACTCAGCCGCTGCCAACGTGACAGTCACGTGGCCGTACCGCTTTGCATTAAAGGGATGGGCTGAGTGGGGGAGGGTTGTTCGCCGACACTTATTTCTCTTGGCCTGATGAAATGTACCCCAGGCTGCTGACAGGAGCCAGGGAGAAAATAGTGGAGGGTCTGTCCAGTCATTTTCCAGCCCTCAGTGGATACAGATGTGGTGCTGGAGGATTGGAGGACTGCTAACCTTGTAACTTTGTAAAGGGATAGACCGAATAATTAGAAGCCCGCCAGATTACCCCTTGGATCCCCTTTAAACCTCCTCCCTCTCACCTTAAATCTATGCCCTCTAGTTTTAGTCACCCCTACCATGGGAAACAGACTCTGGCTATCTACCCTATCTATGCCTCTCATAATTTTATATACCTCTATCATGTCCCCTCTCAGCCTCCTTCGCTCCAGGGAAAACAGACCCAGCCTACCCAATGTCTCTTTATAACTGAAGCCCTCCAAACCAGGCAACATCCTTGTGAATCTTTTCTGGACCCTCTCTAGCTTAATCGCATCTTTCCTGCAGTGCGGCAACCAGAACTGCACACAGTACTCCAAATGCGGCCTAACCAACGTTATGTACAACTGTAACATGACGTCCCAACTCTTGTACTCAGTGCCTCGGCCGATGAAGGCAAGCATGCCATACGCCTTCTTCACCACCCTGTCCACCTGTGTTGCCACTTTCAGGGAACTATGTACTTGTGCCCCAAGGTCTCTCTGCTCAACAACACTCCCCATGGCCCTGCCATTCACTGTATATGTCCTGCCCTGGTTTAACTTCCCAAAATGCATCACTTCGCACTTGTCTGCATTAAATTCCATTTGCCAATCCCTTGTCCACTTTCCCAGTTGATCTATATCCTGTTGTAACCTTAGACAACATTCTTCACTGTCCACTATACCACCAATTTTGGTGTCGTCTGCAGACTTACTAATCATGCCCCCGACATTCACATCCAAGTCATTAATATATATGACAAACAACAGAGGGCCCAGCACCGATCCCTGACCACTAGCCACCGGCCTCCAATCTGAAAAACAACCCTCCACTACCACCCTCTGCCTCCTCACCCTGGATCCCATGTGTTCGAACCTTCCGGACCAGCCTATCATGCGGGACCTTGTCAAAGGCCTTGCTAAAGTCCATGTAGACAACGTTCATCGCCCTGCCCTCGTCAATCCTCTTGGTCACCTCCTAAAAAAACTCAATCAAATTCGTGAGACATGATTTCCCACACACAAAGCCATGCTGACTATCCCTAATCAGACCATGCCTTTCCAAATGCATATAAATCCTGTCCCTCAGAATCCCTTCCAATAACTTTCCCACCACTGATGTAAGGCTCACCGGCCTGTAGCTCCCTGGCTTATCCCTGCTGCCCTTCTTAAATAAAGGCACAACATTAGCTATCCTCCAGTCTTCCGGTACCTCATCCGAAACGATGATACAAAAATCTCTGCCAGGGCCCCGGCAATCTCCTCCCTTGCTTCCCATAGCATCCCAGGATACACCTGGTCAGGTCCTGGGGATTTATCCACCTTAATGCGCTTCAAAACCTCCAACAAACTCCTCCTTTGTAATGTTGATATGCTCCAGGATATCGCTGTTCCCTCCCTTGAACGCACTAGAGAAGTATTCATTTCAGACCTCGCCCATTTCCCGTGGATGTGGTCTACCTGGATTTTGAGCAAAGCTTTTGACAAGGTCCCATGTGGTAGGTTGGTTTAAAAAAATAAAAGCCCATGGGATCCATGGAGATGCAGCAAGGTGGATACAAAATTGGCTCAGTGACAGGAAACGAAGGGTAATTGCTGACAGGTGACACAGACACAATGGACCATAAACTTTCTCTGATTCTATTTGCTGTCTAATGGTCTTTCTGGAGCACTTGAAGTGATATTTGCAGGGCTGTGGAGGAAAGAGGAGTGGTACTAATTGGATAAGTCTTACAAAGAGCTGGCACAGCATGATGGACTGAATGGTCTCCTCCTGTCCTTTGCTGCACAAAGACCCCCATTTTCTTGTTTGCCAGTTCCAGCCGTGGCTCAACGGTCTCACTCCCACCTCGGAGTCAGAAGGTTGTGGGTTCGAGCCCCGACTTCAGAGACACGAGCCCCATAATCCAGGCCCTGACACTCCCCAGGTGCCAATGCTGAGGGAGGGTCAGTACCGAGGGAGCGCCGCACTGTCGGAGGTGCTGTCATCTGGATGAGACGTTAAAGCAAGGCCCCCACCCGCCCTCTCGGTTGGATGTGAGAGATCCCACCGCCACTATTGGAAGAAGAGTAGCAGGGACAGTTGCCCCAGCGTCATGGGCCCGATATTTATCCTTTAACCGGCATCTCACAAAAAAAAAAAATATTTATCCCACTCCCGTTTGTGGGAGCTTGCTGTGCACAAATCGACAGCCACGCTTCCGACTTTACAACAGTGACTGTGAAAAGTACTGAGTTGACTGCGAAGTATTTTGGGACGTCGTGTGGGATGTATCACAGAATCGTACAACACGGAAGGACGTCCTGCAGCCGCCTCTGTTGGCTCTGTGAAAACTATCCAGTTTGCCCTCTGCCCCTTCCCCTACAGCCCTACAAATGTTTCCGTTTCAACTATTTATCGAATTCTATCTGAATCTGCTTCTGCCCCCCCTCCCTCCCTCCCTTCAGCGCATTCCAGATCACAACAACTCGCTGTGTAAAAAAAAATACATTTTCCTCACATCACCTCTGACCTTTGCCAATTGTCTTAAATCTGTGTTCTCTAGTGATCAAGCCTCCGTGCCACTGGAAACCATTTCTCCTTATTTACTCTCATCAAAACCCCTTCATGATTTTCAACGCCTGGATTGAATCTCCCCCTTAACCTCTGCTCTATGGAGAACAATCCCAGCTTCTCCAGTCTGTCCTTATAACTGATGTCCCTCATCCTTGGTGCAGCTCTCGTAAATCTCGCCAACAGCCTCATGCTTCCTAAAGTGTGTTGCGCAGAATTGGACACAGTACTCCAGTTGAGGCCGAACTGGTAATTTATAAACGTTTTGATTTATAATCTGGAAGTTTTTCCACACAGGGAGTGATCTCTAGACAGGGCACAGACTCTTGGATAGAGTGGGGAATGGAAAGCCAGAGTAATTTAGGAATCGAATTGGTGGGGTGGGGGATATAGGCTCATTGGACAATATAATTATCCTGCGATCCTGTGTAGAACACGGAGCAGATGTATTTACCATGCTGAACAGAAGTGGAGGTACTTGGGCAAGCTTGTACCTCCTGGGTCTCAAATGACTCAAAGTGTCTCACAGGCCCAGTGCTTGTGGGGCTGGATCTGCGCAGTGACAGCCCTGAGTGGATGGGTGATTCCACAACCTGCCTGCCGCCCATTGGCACGACTTATTATCTTGTCGGAGGGCGTGGGATCTGCGATGCCAGCGAGAGCGTAGGCGTGTAAACATTGCCCACCCCGTCTAAAATCTCACCCGCTGTTGCTGATAGGAGGCCGTAGATCTCGCGTCTCCTGGCCGCGCACTTTAGTTTTGGTCCTGCTTTTATGTTCAGCATTGTGCCTTGCTATGTCAACTCCCTCCCCCACAATTTCGCACCCCCACCCCGTGCCCCCAATTAGTTTTCCATATGTAAACAGTCACAGTGTAGCTGTTGGTCGCAGTCAGCGGGTGGCGATGTGGAGCAAGTTATGGAGATCTCCCTCTCACTGCACCATGTTTGCCAAGCAATGAGAAAGATTGAGGGCTTCATGGAGGGTGTGGGATGGTGTTGGGTGAGGGTGGAGATCCATCTGACGTTCACAGAGGATGGGGCGATGGGCGGGCACTGATGACTGCCTCCTCTCCTGTTACAGGTACATCGAGCCACTGAAGACTCTGCTGGGAGGGGCGGTGGTTACCCTGCTCTTCCTGGGTTTCGTGTGGTCGGCAGAGAACAAGGCAGTGATCCGGAGGCTGCGCAGGAACCACCCAACCCCTTGTCTCCTGGCTATCCTGGTGGCCAGCTACTGCTTGCTCTCTCTCATTGGGGGTGTCGCTGTCTTCCTATTTGGAATCACCTTCCCCATGCTGCGTAAGTGGGCACTCCACACTCGTTCCAAATCAGAATGTCTTACTGGCATCTTTCCCCGAACCTCCACTCGGTCTCTCCGAGTAGCTTGCTGTTTGTAGCCGCTGTGTCTCTGTCTCTGTCTCTCTCTCCCGTTACCTCACCCTCTCTACTGCTTGCACTCCCCCTCCTCCCTCGCCCACTCCCCATCTTATACCCTTGTCCCACTCTCTTTTTCCCCCCTTTCCCCCCCGCCCCAGCCCCATTTGCCTTTGGTCAGTTCCTCGCATAATGATACTTTGAGTCACTCCCTGAAACACCCATTAACTGTCCCTTGGGCAGTCCTGGGAGTCATTGCCCTGTTATCACTGTTTCAATTCTGACTTCTGCTGTAATAGCCAGACCTGTTAAAGATGCTTTCATCCTCATTCTGCCCGTCTGTAACCCTTCCGCTGTACAGGTGCCGGCGCCCAGCATCTGGACCATTTCAAAACCTGGCGAGCATTGAATGGTAACGGCAGAGAAGGAGGCCATTCGGCCCATCGTGTCCCTGCCAGCCCTCTGCAAGAGCAGCTCACCTAGTCTCATTCCCTTGCCTTTTCCCCGTAGCCCTGCAATTTTTTTTCTCTTCAGGTTGAGTCCCCTATTCTTTGTCACTGCGGATTGTCCCATTTGTTCCAAGAAAGCTGAAGGAAATGACCGTTGCCCCCAAGAATATCCGACAGGTATCCAGCTCACGCAATACTTTCCTGCTGAGTTTACTTCTTGTAGGAAGTGACAACACCAAGGCCATACCTTGATTTCTCCTTGGTCAGGACGTAACCCGTGTCCACGTATCCACTTCATTCCTCCACTGGTCCTATGGTTCAGATCCCGACAATTTACACTGGCTTTCTGCCATTTTCCACAATGGCCACGAGGATTGTAGTTTTCAGTCTGAAATTCTATTCTTAGTTTTCAACCTTCACCTTTAGGCAACCGTTCTCCCTTACCATGTTACATTGCAGAATGCCAGTTGGCGAAGGATAGAACTGGAGCCAATTTTTATACACTTTTATAAGCATTTATTTACACAGGAACAGATTACAAGCAAGCACCTCCTAGCCCAACTACCACAGTTACAGTCTGTGTAATTATAGGGATACAAATAAAGCCCCAGTTAATGCTCACCACCATACAATTAACACCTCTCTCTCCCCCTCCCGGTCTCCCTCTCCCTGTTCCTCTCCTCCCCATTGTTCTCTCTCTTGCCCCTTGTTTCCCTTTCTCTCTGTCTCCTCCCTATTCCTCTGTCTCCTGCCCATTCCTCTCTTCCCTGTTCCTCTCTGTCTCCTCAGCGTTGCACACTCTCCTCCCCGTTGCTCTCTTTCTCTTCTCTCCATTCCTCTCTCTCTCCTCTTCCTTCCACTCTCTCCTCTCCATTGCTTCTCTCTCCTCCCTATTCCTCTCTCTATCTCCTGCCCATTCCTCTCTTCCCTGGTCCTCTCTCTCTCTTCCCTGTTCCTCTCTGTCTCCTCACCGTTGCACACTCTCCTCCCTGTTGCTCTCTTTCTCTCCTCTTCATTCCTCTCTCTCTCCTCTCCATTGCTTCTCTCTCCTCCCTGTTCCCCTCTCTCTCTCCTCGTTGCTTTATCTCTCCACCCCATTCCCCTCTCCCTTCCCCATTCCCCTCTCCCTTCCCCATTCCCCTCTCCCTTCTGCCCATTCCCCTCTCCTCCCTCTTCCTCTCCGTCCACGCTCCTCTCCCTTCCCACTGTCCTTCACTCTCTCCGCCCGTCCATCTCTTTTCATCCTGTCCCTCTCTCTCTTTCCCCATCTTTCTCTCCTCCCATCTGTTTCTCCCTCATCCCCCTCTCCCTATTGCGCTCTGTCACTTGTCTCTCCAGCTCCCTCCCTCCCTCCCCCACTGCTGCCCATTTCGCCTTTCTCCCTTGCTCTGCAACCTTTTCCTTCCCACTTTTCCTTAGTCTCCTTCTCCATCTGCTGTGTATGTGTCTCTGTACATCTGCCCCACCTAGGTCCAGACTCTCCCAACCTCACTTCCATTTCTTTCCTCTAACAGTGATTATAATCCACGCTTCTCTGCGCCTGCGTAACCTCAAGAACAAAATTGAGAACAAGATTGAGAGCATCGGGCTGAAGAGGACACCCATGGGAATTCTGTTGGAAGCCCTGGGACAGGAGCAAGAGGCTGGATCCTAAAAGGACGGAGAGTGAGGAAAGGTTTCCAGGAGTGAAAGAGGAAGAAAGCCCGGTGTCCTTGTATTGCTGTGTCATGAACACACTGCCACTGATCCAGTCTCCTGCACATCCCCCGAACCCCACACTCCCCCTTGCTTTCACATACGCTCTTGGTCCAAAGAAGAAAGGGTAGACATGGATTAACTGGCCCAAGTCTAAAAGCTCCAATGTCTGTGTTTGTGTCTGTCTGTCCCTGTAGTCAGGAGGCTGCAGTCTTAATTCTGAGATTTGCTCAGATGGCTGAAAAATCTCCCCATGGTTGCCCTCAGTGTCGAGGGAACTTTACTCTGTATCTAACCCCCGTGCTGTACCTGTCCTGGGGAGTGTTTGATGGGGGACAGTGTCGAGGGAGCTTTACTCTGTATCTAACCCCCGTGCTGTACCTGTCCTGGGGAGTGTTTGATGGGGGACAGTGTCGAGGGAGCTTTACTCTGTATCTAACCCCCGTGCTGTACCTGTCCTGGGGAGTGTTTGATGGGGGACAGTGTCGAGGGAGCTTTACTCTGTATCTAACCCCCGTGCTGTACCTGTCCTGGGAGTGTTTGATGGGGGCAGTGTAGAGGGAACTTTACTCTGTATCTAACCCCCATGCTGTAGAGAAGGCAGTTAACTATGAGGAATTAAATCCCATTCCTCCATTGTTCCCAAAAAGTAGACGTCTTATTAGAAACCCAGAGTGTTTCTTGTATCTGTTGAATGATTGAGACGCCTGTTGGTTGACCAATTAATATTTAAGGTGTTTTATTTCTGTTAAATCAGGAAGTGTGAACGGTTTTCAGTTATCGATAATGTGTCTGTCAGCCTGATACCTGCTAGTGCTTGTCTGTCGCTGTGTATAAGTATCTGTGATATCATAGGCATTATATTAAACATTCCCCTCTATTGTACAATTCAGTAAATGATTTTTTGTATTCTGACACAATCTTCTGAGAATATTATTTGCGATATTAATACCTCAAATAATTAAACCATGCACTCATTGCACATCTCCCAGACTGTTGCTCTCATATTACACTCTCCCATTCGCAGATTTGTCTCTTACTAAAGTTCCCCCAATTGATCTGATCTAACTGAACCTCTGGAACAGGCCAAAACTCTGATGGAGGAACAGGCTGAATCTCCAAGTGGGGAGCAGGTCAAGCTTCTCTGGGTGAGTGGGTGGTCTTCAGGGAGAATGAAGAGGCAGATCGACTGAGGGTGCAGGATGACCAGGCTGCCTAGTCTCTCTTGTCTGTACCACAGGGCTGGGGCTGGTGACTTGGGGGTGAGGAGGATAGGGAGAGGTGGAGACTGACATCCTGTGTATCATGTACACAGAGAGGGAGATGACATAACTTTTACCATAGTAAAACATCCCAGTTGATCACAAGCTAGCGCAAAAGAGGTATGTTTTAGGGAGCGTCTTAAAAGGAGAGGGAGGTGGAGAGGTTTAGGGAGGGAATTCAAGAGCTTAGGGTGTGGCGGCCAACGGCGGAGCAGTGGAACCCCGGGATGTACACGAGGCCAGAATTGGGAGGAGTGCAGAGATCTCGGAGGGCTGGAGGAGGTTACAGAGGTAGGGAGGGAGGGGTGAGGCTGGAGAGGGATTTTAAAATGAGGATGAGAATTTGAAAATCTGAGACGTTGCCGGACTGGGAGCCAGCATGGGTTTGTGAGCACAGGGGCAAAGGGTGAACGGAATTTGGTGCGCGTTCGGATATGGACAGCAGAGTTTTTGATGAGCTCAAGTTTAAGGAGGATGGAATATTGGGATGCCAGCCAGGAAAACATTGGAATAGTCATATTTGGGGGTTACTAAGGCATGGATGAGGATGCAACAGCAGATGAGCTGAGGCAGGGGTGGATTCAAGCCCAGAAGCATAGTACAGTACAGGAGGGTACGGTATCTTAGCGGTTATGTTACTGGGCTAACAACCCAGAGTCATGAGTTCAAATCCCACTACAATAGCTGGGGAATTTAAATTCAGTTAACTAAATAAAAAAATCTGGAATGAAAAGCTTGTATCAGGAATGTTGAACATAAAACGACCAGATTATTGTATTGGGGAAATAAGAAAGAAATCTGGTTCACTGACATCCTTGAGGTAAGAAACCCTTCACTCGGTCTGGCTGATACGTACTCGAGTTCCAATCTACAGGGATGTGGTTGACTCTTAACTACCCTCTTAAAATGCTCCGGCAAGCCACTCGGTTGTGTCAAACTGAAAAGAAACAATACTAAAACCAAATGGGCTGCCCTGATTTGAAACTGGCACCAGAAATGACAAAGGCACACCCAGCCCCCCTCGACCCTGCAAAGTTATCCTGCAGCGAGACCTGGGTGTTCTCGTATACCAGTCGCTGAAGGTAAGCATGCAGGTGCAACAGGCGGTAAAAAGGGCAAATGGTATGTTGGCCTTCATAGCGAGAGGATTCGAGTACAGGAGCAGGGATGTCTTGCCGCAATTATACAGGGCCTTGGTGAGGCCACACCTGGAATATTGTGTGTAGTTTTGGTCTCCTTATCTGAGGAAGGATGTTCTTGCAATAGAGGGAGTGCAGAGAAGGTTCACCAGACTGATTCCTGGAATGGTGGGACTGACGTATGAGGAGAGATTGAGTCGATTAGGATTATATTCGCTGGAGTTCAGAAGTGAGGGGGGAATCTCGTAGAAAGCTATAAAATTCTAACAGGACTTGACAGGGTAGATGCAGGAAGGATGTTCCCGATGGTGGGGGAGTCCAGAACCAGGGGTCATAGTCTAAAGATACGGGGTAAACCTTTCAGGACTGAGATGAGGAGAAATTGTGGAATTGGCTACCACAGAAAGCAGTTGAGGCCAAAACATTATATGTTTTCAAGAAGGAGTTAGATATAGCTCTTGGGTCTAAAGGGATCAAAGGGTATGGGGTGAAAGCCGGAACAGGCTACTGTGTTGGATGATCAGCCATGATCATAATGAATGGCGGAGCAGGCTCGAAGGGCCGAATGGTCTACTCCTCCTATTTTCTATGTAACATCTGCCTGGGGACTTGTGCCACAATTTGGAGAACTGTCCCACAGATTGAAGCAACAGCCTGACATAGACATATACAAAATTGTTCCTTTTATCCACTGTCATACACTCCTCCCATCATCATCTGGCAGGACAGACCCACCTGAGGTCTCATGGCATCAGGTCAAACATGGGCGTCCCATGTTCAATCCTCCATATACGTGCTCATTACCACCTACTACCCTTCTTCAACTGATGAATCAGTACTCCCCCATGTTGAACATCACTTGGAAGAAGCACTGAGGGTAGGAGGGCACAGAATATACTCTGGGTGGGAGGGGGGGGGACCAATATCCATCAGCAAGAGTGACTCGTGGCACCACTACTTACCAAGTTGGCTGAGTCCTCAAGGACATATCTGCCAGACTGGCAGATGGTGAGAACAGCAACACGAAGGGCGAGAAAAATACTTGACCTTGTTCTCACCAATTACCTGTTGCGGATGATCAAGCCGCGCACGGTCTGCACCCGAGCAGGACTGGGACAAATATCCTTGCAGGAAGGTTTGCTAGTGCTCTTGGGGATGGTTTAAACTAGTTTGGCAGGGGGACGGGAACCCCAAGGGCAGTTTCATATAGGACAATTTCAGGGCAGGGAACAGGAGGCAGAAAATTAGCGAGTGACTCCGAAAGACAGAAGAAGCAAAGAGTGTGCAGCGCAGGAGTTTGGCCGTGTTAAAGGGTATTTATTGAAATGTAAGGAGTATAGTAAATAAAGCTGATGAGTTGAGGGTACAGATTGACACGTGGCATCACAATATTGTTGCTGTAACAGAAACTTGGCTTAAGGAGGGGCAAGAATGGCAGCTCAGCATCGCTGGATATAGAGTTTTCAGGTGGGATAGAGAGGGGGATTAAAAAAAAGAGGGGGTGAAGCATTATTGGTGAAGGAATCACTAACAGCTTTGAGGAGGGATGATATGCTGAATGAATCATCAAATGAGGCTATTTGGGTGGAGCTCAGAAATAAAAAAGGGGCAGCCACATTACTAGGAGTGCACAAGAGACCCCCAAACAGTGAGAGGGAAGTAGAAGAACAAATATGTAGGCAAATTTCTGAGTGCAAAAACTACAGGGCAATAATAGTTAGGGATTTCAACTACCCCAATATCAACTGGGATACAAACAGTGTGAAGGGCAGAGGGGACGAAATTCTTGAACTGCGTTCAAGAGAACTTTTTTAGTCAGCACTTAACAAGCCCAACGAGAGGGGGCGCAATTCTAGATTTAGACTTCAGTAATGAAGCTGGGCAAGTGGAGGAAGTAACAGTGGGTGACCATTTTGGAAATAGTGACCATAATAGATAGTTTTAGCATAATCATAGAAAAGGACAAAGATAAAATAGGAGCAAAGGTTCTAAATTGGGGGACGGCAAATTTTACAAAACTGAGAGGTGACCTGGTGAAAGTCGATGGATACAGCTACTTGAATGAAAATCAGTGGGAGGCATTCAAAAGTGGGTTAGTACAGGCACAGTGTAGGAATGTCCCCACAAAGATAAAAGGGTGGTACTGCCAAATCTAGAACCCCCTGGTTATCTAGAAGCTTACAGGGTAAGTTAAAGCTGAAAAAGAAAGCTTATGATGATCACAAATATCTTAATACTTCAGAAAGCCTAGAGGGGTATAGAAAATGCAGGGGTGAAGTAAAAAAGGGAATTAGAAAAGCAAAGAGAGGACATGAAAAATTATTGGCAGGTAAAATCAAGGAAAACCCAAAGATGTTTTATCAGTACATTAAGAGCAAGAGGATAACTAAAGAAAAGGTAGGGCCTATCAGAGATGTACAGAGGAACTGATGCGTGGATGCAGAAGATGTGGGCAGGGTTCCTAATGAGCTTTTTTTGTCTTGGTCTTCACAAAGGAGAGGGTTGATGTAGACATTATAATTAAAGAGGAGGAGTGTGAAATATTAGATACAATAAGCATAATGAGAGAGGAAGTATAGAGGGTCTGACATTCTTGAAAGTGGATAAATCGCCAGGACTGGATGGATTGCATCCCAGGTTGTTAAAGGAAAAGAGGGAGGAAATAGCGGATGCACTGAGGATTATCTTCAAATCCTCACTAGGTACAGCCGAGGTACCAGAGGATTGGAGGTCTGCAAACATTGTACCATTGTTTAAAAAGGGTACGAGGGATAGGCCAAATAATTATAGGCCAGTCAGTCTGACCTCGGTGGTGGGTGAATTGTTAGAATCTATTCCGAGGGACAGGATAAACTGCCACTTAGAAAGGCACGGATTAATCAGGGATAGTCAGCATGGATTTGTTAGGGGAAGGTCATGTCTTACTAACTTAATTGCGTTTTTTGAGGAAGTAAAAAGGATTAGAACATTAGAACATTACAGCGCAGTACAGGCCCTTCGGCCCTCGATGTTGCGCCGACCTGTGAAACCATCTGACCTACACTATTCCATTTTCATCCATATGTCTATCCAATGACCACTTAAATGCCCTTAAAGTTGGCGAGTCTACTACTGTTGCAGGCAGGGCGTTCCACGCCCCTACTACTCTCTGAGTAAAGAAACTACCTCTGACATCTGTCCTATATCTATCACCCCTCAACTTGAAGCTATGTCCCCTCGTGTTTGCCATCACCATCCGAGGAAAAAGACTCTCACTATCCCCCCTATCCAACCCTCTGATTATCTTATATGTCTCTATTAAGTCACCTCTCCTCCTCCTTCTCTCCAACGAAAACAACCTCAAGTCCCTCAGCCTTTCCTCGTAAGACCTTCCCTCCATACCAGGCAACATCCTAGTAAATCTCCTCTGCACCCTTTCCATAGCTTCCACATCCTTCCTATAATGCGGTGACCAGAACTGCACGCAATACTCCAGGTGCGGTCTCACCAGAGTTTTGTACAGCTGCAGCATGACCTCGTGGCTCCGAAACTCGATCCCCCTACTAATAAAAGCTAACACACCATATGCCTTCTTAACAGCCCTATTAACCTGGGTAGCAACCTTCAGGGATTTATGCACCTGGACACCAAGATCTCTCTGTTCATCTACACTACCAAGAATCTTCCTATTAGCCCAGTACTCTGCATTCATGTTACTCCTTCCAAAGTGAATCACCTCGCACTTTTCCGCATTAAACTCCATTTGCCATCTCTCAGCCCAGCTCTGCAGCCTATCTATGTCCCTCTGTACCCTACAACATCCTTCGGCACTATCCACAACTCCACCGACCTTAATGTCATCCGCAAATTTACTAACCCACCCTTCTACACCCTCTTCCAGGTCATTATAAAAATGACAAACAGCAGTGGCCCCAAAACAGATCCTTGCGGTACACCACTAGTAACTAAACTCCAGGATGAACATTTGCCATCAACCACCACCCTCTGTCTTCTTTCAGCTAGCCAATTTCTGATCCAAAGCTCTAAATCACCTTCAACCCCATACTTCTGTATTTTCTGCAATAGCCTACCATGGGGAACCTTATCAAACGCCTTACTTAAATCCATATACACCACATCCACTGCTTTACCCTCATCCACCTGTTTGGTCACCTTCTCGAAAAACTCAATAAGGTTTGTGAGGCACGACCTACCCGTCACAAAACCGTGCTGACTATCGCTAATGAACTTATTCTTTTCAAGATGATTATAAATCCTGTCTCTTATAACCTTTTCCAACATTTTACCCACAACCGAAGTAAGGCTCACAGGTCTATAATTACCAGGGCTCTCTACTCCCCTTCTTGAACAAGGGGACAACATTTGCTATTGATGAGGGTTGTGCAGTGGATGTGGTCTGTGTGGATTTAGTAAGGTATTTGACAAGGTCCTGCATGGCAGACAGATCAGTAAAATGAAAGCCCATGGGATACAGGGGAATGTGGCAGGTTGGATCCAGAATTGGCTCAGGGACAGGAAACAAAGGGTAGTAGTCCACTAATGTTTTTGCGAATGGAAAGCGGTTTCCACTGGCGTTCCACAGGGCTCAGTGTTGGGTCCCTTGCTGTTTGTAGTATATATTAATGATTTGGACTTAAATGTGGGAGGCATGATTGGGAAATTTGCTGATGACACAAAAATTGGCCGTGTAGTTAAGAGTGAAGAGGACAGCCGTAGACTCCAGAATGATACCAATGGTTTGGTTGAGTGGGTGGAAAAGTGGCAAATGGAATTCAGTCCGAAGAAGTGTGAGGTAATGCATTTGGGGAGGGCAAATAAAACGAGGGAATACACAATAAATGGAAGGACATTGAGAGGGGTAGAAGAAGTGAGAGAACTTGGAGTGCATGTCCACAGCTCCCTGAAGGTGGCAGGAGAGGTAGATAGAGTGGTGAAGAAGGCATTTGGAATGCTTTCCTTCACTGGCCGAAGTATAGAATACGAAAGCAGAGATGTGATGCTGGAACTGTATAAAACGCAGGTTGGGCCACAGCTGGAGTATTGTGTACAGTTCTGGTCACCACATTACAGGAAGGACAAATTGGCTGTGGAGGGAGTACAGAGGAGATTTACAAGAATGTTGCCTGGGCTTGAAAGGTGCAGCTATGAGGAAAGACTGGATAGGCTAGGGTTGTTTTCCCTGGAACAGAGGAGGTTGAGGGGAGATTTAATTGAGGTGCACAAAATTATGAGGAGATAGAGTGGACAGAATGGACCTGTTCCCCTGGCCGGGAGGTCAGTTACCAGGGGGCACAGATTTAAGGTGATTGGGAGAAGGATTAGCGGGGACATGAGGAAAAACCTTTTCGCCCAGAGGGTGGTGGGTGTCTGGAATTCGCTGCCAGGAACAGTGGTGGAGGCAGAAACCTTCAATTCTTTTAAAAGGTACCTGGACATGAACCTGAAGTGCTGTAATATGCAAGGCTATGGACCAGGTGCATGAAGGTGGGATTAGATTGGGCGGCTAGTTTTTTTCGGCCGGCACGGACACGATGGGCTGAATGGTCTCCTACTGTGCTGTTATGGTTCTACGTATTTGTCCACGACAGTATTGGTAGGAGTGACCACTGCACAGTCCTTGTGGAGACAAAGGCCTGTCTCCCCATGGAAGATACCCTCCATCGTGTTGTGTAGCTCTACCACCGTTCTAAATGGGACAGATTCAGCACAGATCTAGCGGCTCAAAACTAGGCATCCATCACATGCTGTGGGCCATCAGCATTGTTTATTCCACTGCAATCTGTAATATCATGCCCCGGCATATCCCTCACTTTACCATTACCATCAAGCCAGGGGACTAAGCCTGGTTCAATGAGGAGTGTAGGATAGCATGCCAGGGGCAGCACCAGGCACACCTAAAAATGAGGTGCCGACCTGGTGAAGAGACAACACAGGACTAAATGCACGCTGAACAGCAGAAGCAGCATGCTAGCGACGGAGGTGAGCAATCCCACAAGCAACGGATCAGATCTAAGCTCTGCAGTCCTGCCACATCCAGTCGTGAATGGTGGTGGACAATTAAACAACTGACAGGAGGTGGCGGCTCCACAAATAACTTCATCCTCAACGATGGGGGAGCCCAGCACATCAGTGCAAAAGACAAGGCTGAAGCATTTGCAAACACCTTCTGCCAGAAGTGCCGAGTGGATGATCCATTTCGGCCTCCTCCTAAGGTCCCCAGCACCACCGATGCCAGTGGCTGTGGTTGCTGGAGGTCAATCATCTGAGCTCCAGGACATCACTGCAGGGTAGTGTCCTAGGCCCAACCATCTTCAGCTGCTTCATCAATGACCTTCCTTCTATCATAAGGACAGAAGTGGGGATGCTCGCTGATGATTGCACAATGTTCAGCACCATTCGCGACTCCTCAAATACTGAAGTAGTCCGTGTAGAAATGCAGCAAGACCTGGACAATATCCAGGCTTGGGCTGATAAGTGGCAAGTAACATTTGCGCCACACAAGTGCCAGGCAATGACCATCTCCAACAAAAGAGAATCTAACCATCTCCCCTTGACATTCAATGGCATTACCATCGCCGAATCCCCCACTATCAACATCTTAGGGGGCTACCATTGACAAGAAACTGAACTGGAGTAGCCATATAAATACTGTGGCTACAAGAGCAGGTTAGAGGCTAGGAATCCTGCGGCGAGTAACTCACCTCCTGACTCCCCAAAGCCTGTCCACCATCAACAAGGCACAAGTCAGGAGTGTGATGGAATATTCTCCACTTGCCTGGATGGGTGCAGCTCCAACAACACTCAAGAAGCTCGACACCATCAGGACAAAGCAGCCCGCTTGATTGGCACCCCATCTACAAACTCCCTTCACCACCGACACACAGTGGCAGCAGTGTGTACCATCTACAAGATGCACTGCAGCAACTCACCGAGGCTCCTTAGACAGCACCTTTCAAACCCGCGACCTCTACCACCTGGAAGCACAAGAGCAGCAGATGCATGGGAACACCACCACCTGCAAGTTCCCCTCCAAGTCACACACCATCCTGACTTGGAACTATATCGGCCGTTCCTTCACTGTCGTTGGGTTAAAATCCTGGAACTCCCTTCCTGAAGGAACTGTGGGTGTACCTACCCCACAAGGACTGCAGCGGTTCAAGAAGGCAGCTCACCACCACCTTCTCAAGGGCAATTAGGGATGGGCAATAAATGCTGGCATAGCCAGTGATGCCCACATCCCATGAATGAATAAAAAAGTCTTCAGCCGATTCAATTCACTCCATGTGATATCAAGAAACAACTGAGCGCACTCGATACAGCAACTGCTATGGGCCCTGACAACATCCCGGCAACAGTACTTAAGACTTGTGCTCCAGAACGAGCCGCATCCCTAGCCAAGCTGTTCCTGTACAACTACAACACTAACATCTACCCAACAATGTACAAAATTGCCTCGACATGCCCTGTCTATAAAAAGCAGAAAAAATCCAATCTGGCCAATTACCACCCCAACAGTCTATCCTCTATTACACAGCAATAACCTGCTCACCAATGCTCAGTTCGGGTTCTGGCAGTCTTCATTGTAGCCTTGGTTCAGAAATGGACAAGGGGGCTGAATTCCAGAGGTGAAGTGAGTGACTGCCCTTGAAATCAAGGCAGCATTTTATCGAGTGTAGCATCAAGGAGCCCTAGCGAAGTTGAAGTCAATGGGAATCAGGGGGAAAACTCTCCACTGGTGGTGTCATACCAAAGGAAGATGGTTGTTGGGAGGCCAAAGAGCCAAGTCCTAGGACATCGCTGCAGGAGTTCCTCAGGATAATGTGCTATGCCCAACCATCTTCAACTCACCTCCTTACTCCCCAAAGGCTGTTCACCATCTACAAGGCACAAGTCAGGAGTGTGATGGAATACCCTCCACTTACCTAGATGGGTGCAACTCCTTGATCGGCACCCCACCCACCACCTTAAACATTCACTCCCTCCATCACTGGTGCGTAGTGACAGCTGTGTGTACCACATACAAGATACATTTTAGCAACTCGCCAAGCTTCCTTCAACAGCACCTTCCTAAACCCACGATCCCTACCACCTAGAAGGATAAGGGCAGCAGACGCATGGGAGCATCACCCCCTGCAAGTTCCCCACCAGGTCACGCACTATCCTGACTTGGAACTATAATTCCTTCACTGTTACTGGGTCAGAAACCTGGAACTCCCTTTCTAACAGGACTGTGGGTGTACCTACACCGGATCGGCTGCAGCCGATCAAGGCGGTTGCTTACCACCTTCTCAAGGGCAATTAAGGATAGGTAACAAATGCTGACCTTACCAGTGACGCTCACATCCCATGAAAGAATTTAAAAAAAACCCTAGGAACCTGAAGTCCTCCCTCCTGCAC
Organism: Heterodontus francisci; assembly: GCF_036365525.1. NCBI lineage: Eukaryota > Metazoa > Chordata > Chondrichthyes > Heterodontiformes > Heterodontidae > Heterodontus > Heterodontus francisci. The sequence continues at coordinate 29,798 of NW_027142111.1, read as the reverse complement.
TAATTCTCAAGCCATACATTCACTTGCCCTATCTTCCTATTTTTGTACTCATTCGCACGTGGCACTGGGAGTAACCCAGAGAGCTTTGAGGTCCTGTTCTTTAACGTTTTTCCGAGCTCCTGAAACTCTAGGGCATCAACCCTTTCCCTTCCTGTCATTGGTTTTAACATGGCTGATCCCTTTCCTTCGCAGAACAACCTGTACCCGTACTTAATGTTTTATAAGCAGAGTGGAATATCTACTCTTCCATTCTGTTGTATTCCATCAGTTACAATAACAATTTATATTTATATACCAACTTTAGCATCGCACAAGCTCCCAAGGCGCTGCACAGAAGCACAAATCAGACAAAGGTTTATACCAAGCCATATAAAGTGATAATAGGACAGGTAGCCAAACACTCTGTCAAAGAGGTAGGTTTGAAGGAATAGAGGGAGAGGCAGAGAGGGAATTCCAAAGCTTGGGGTTTAGTCAGCTGAAGTCACTGCCCCTCAATAGTGGCGCGATGAAAACTGGATATGCGCTGGAGATCAGAAAAGAGGACCGCAGAGATCCCAGAGGGTTGTGAGGCTTAGAGGAGGGTACAAAAATAGGGAATGGGGTAAGGCCATGGAGGGACTTGCACGCAAGTATGAGAATTTCAAAAATGCGATGTTGACAGATTGGGGAGCCAGTGTCGATCAGCGAGCACAAAGGTGGGGGCAAGTTAGGAAACGTGCAAGAGATTTTCGATTAACCTTAAGTTTATGGAAGAAGCGTCTTTGTTGTTTTGGCATCTCCAGAACGGTCAGGTTTGTAATGATTGTAAACACATTTACACACAAAATACTGGTCGTTTACTTGTTTAATGGTCAATAAAATTGTCTGTTGGTTCATGGCCTCAACCTGATTATGATGAGCTGTACGTTGAATCAAAAGTGAGATCATGTGGCTATTTGTGGCATATTCCAGTAAGAACGTAGGAGACTACTCAGTTCCTTGAACCCATTCTTGCCATTCAATTAGATCACGGATGATCCATTGCCACTTACCTGCCAGTGAGCCCGAGTATGGCAAGGAGGGTTTTCCGTTCGCACCCCCCCACCATGATCACTACATCCACCAAGACACTGGGTAGGTAGGGGTGCACTTGGGGTCATAAGGGACAGCAGGCCCACTTACAGGGGATGAATATTTAGCGTCAAAAGTCCAAGCAACGTGAAGCTTGAATGTAACCTGTTTTACATTACAAAATGCATGCAATTTGTGACAAAAAAAAAATCAATTGAAACCAGTTCAACACAGTCTGTTGTGTTCGTTGGTGCTGTGCCACTCTCCTGTACTGTCCTCGCATTGGAGGACGACTGACAGGGAAGTGCCTGATTGTCACTTCCTCTCACACAAACAGGCAGGTTGGTAACTAGGCCCCTGACCACCAGGCAAACGGTGGAGTAAGGCCTGACTGGTGGTCCCAGTTCACACATTCAATGGCCAACTGTGCCGTGTTGCTACTGTGATACCAAGACGCACGATCCAGATGCAAGGGGAGGGTGCAGTCTGCTCTGTTAGGACAGAACGTGAGCATTCAGCCACAGTTTGTTTGAAAGGTGTCGTCTGTGAGTGTCCCGCGGCTGACAGATATTCAATGAAACATTTTGCTTCTCCAAACAAGCGCCTGGTCCACCTTGTGGGATCCCGCTTTTCTCTCCAACTGGATTTCCATTTGTCTCTTTTGCCCACGGTGCTCCTCTTTGGCTCTTCCCCATGCCCCCTTTTCCCTGGACCTGTACTTGCTTAAAAACAGTTCCTCTCTTTTTGAAAAGAGGCAGCGGAGGTACGATGGTTCCAAAGGCCTCCTTCTGCATTGTATCATTCCATGAACTACTACTTCTGATGAACAGTCATTGGACTGGAAACGTGAACTCTGCTTCCTCTCTCTGCAGGCGCTGTCTGACCTGCTGAGCATTTATTGGTTCTTTATTTCAGGCTTTGGACATCTGTAGTATTTTGCCTTTTGTTTCTGTCTCTTTCACCAATTTGGTTGGCGAGATGGGAAAAAGCCGAGAAACAATACGTGGCTGAATTGGATTCAGGCCATCAACAGGAGGAATGTAGGTGGTGGAGGGGTCAAGGTAGTAAATAGTCACAGGAGGAGGAAAGGCATTGGTGGAGGTTGGAGCGAGGTGAGCTGTTTGACCTTGCTTGTATCTCCAAGGGTCGGACTGTTGCTCACACGAATCAAGACGTGCTTCACCCCCGGCGATTACATCCCTGACTCCAATTCCTCCGCGGATAGCCTGCAGGCGGCGGGACGGTGAGTCTAGTGCACCGACGTGACTAGATTAACTCCGGGAGGTTGGCGCACCATCCAGTCCAGTAGTTGCGCTCGACGTGTTGCCATTTCCTTGCAGAGATTGCTTTGGTTGCTGCTCCTAACCATCGGCATCCTTTGAGGCCTGCTTCCTGGCGTGCATGCGCCGGTGGCGGGACAGATTGGAGGAATCGTTGAAGGACTTGCCACAGGCGGGGCAGCGGAAGGGCCTCTCACCCGTGTGGGTGCCCTCGTGCCGGCGAAGGCTGCAGGGGTCGCGGAAGCGACGGCTGCAGGCTGGGCAGGGGTAGGGCCGGCCCTGGACGTGGGTGCGCTGGTGGGCTGCCAGGCTGGAAAGCTGGCGGAAGGCACGGAAGCAGGCGGGACACTGGAAAGGCTTCTCACCGGTGTGGGTGCGGCGATGAATAGCCAGGTTGGAGGACTGGGCGAATTCCCGGCCACACTGGCTGCACTCATAGGGCTTCTCGCCCGTGTGGATGCGGTGGTGGGCGACCAGGTTGGACAACTGACTGAAGGCCCGGTCGCACTCGGGGCACTGGTAGGGCTTGGCGCCCCGGTGGGTCAGCTGGTGCTTGCGGAGGCTGGACAGCTGGCTGAAGGCTTTGCCGCAGGAGTGGCAGAGGAAGGGCTTCTCGCCTGTGTGGATCCGCATGTGCAGTGCCAGGGTGGAGGCTCCGTTGAAACGCTTGCTGCAGATCAGGCAGGGGAAGGGCTTGAGGTCGGAGTGGCTGCGCCGGTGGGTGGCCAGCGTGGAGGACTGGCTGAACTCCTTGCCGCACTCGGGGCACTGATAGGGCTTCTCGCCCGTGTGGGTGCGGAGGTGAGTGGCCAGGGTGGAGGAGCGGCTGAAGCCTTTGGTGCACTGGGGGCAGCGGAAGGGCTTCTCGCCCGTGTGGGTGCGCCGGTGGGTGGCCAGGTGGGAGGACTGGCTGAACTCCTTGCCGCACTCGGGGCACTGATAGGGCTTCTCGCCCGTGTGGGTGCGGAGGTGAGTGGCCAGGGTGGAGGAGCGGCCGAAGCCCTTGGCGCACCGGGGGCAGCGGAAGGGCTTCTCGCCCGTGTGGCAGCGCTGGTGGGTCAGCAGGTTGGTGGAGCGGCTGAAGCCCTTTCCGCAAACCGGGCAGCGGAAGGGCTTGTGCCCGGGGCACGGGTGGGCCGCCAGGGCGGGCAGGCGGCTGAATTCCCGCCCGCAGGCCAGGCACCGGTGCAGCCTCTCCCCGGCGTGGGTCCGCAGATGCCGCTTGAGGTGGGAATTCCGGGCGAAGCTCTTGCCGCACTCTGAGCAGATGAACCTCTTTGGGCCCCCTCGGGTTTCCAACCCTTCGGCAGGGCTCAGAGCCGTCTGAAGGCAGGACTCCGTCTGGGGCTCATCCCCCATGGCTGCACCTACAATAGATAGATCCTGATTACTTTGGTGTCAGATTGCCGGTGACGCTTTCACGCGGCCTTTCCCGATTCGCTGCAGGTTATTTGGGTTTTGAATCTGAGACGACCAAGGGATTCTTTCTGACTCGCCCCCGCGAAGCTTCCACCTCTCTCTCTCTCACAAGTGCTACCCCCAGCACCCTGCTCTTGCTCATACCTCAGTGCTGTGAGGACTAAAGGCTTCCTGAGAAGGCGGGAGAGAAGTATCAAAGGGAAGAAGGGAGGGAGAGAGAGAGGGAGAGCTAGAGGGGTGGGAGGAGGAGAGGGATGGGGTGGGGCAGGGGAATGAGAGAATGGGAGATGCTTCTTCCGTGCTTGCTGCCGTGCAACCTTCCAGCACCTGGCAGCATTTCAACACACTTGGTTTTGGAATGGTTAAGAGGTAAAAAAGACAACATGCTCAGGGGGGTAACTGTGAAAAATATATTTCTTCTCAAGAGCACAGGAGTGAGCACGATAGTGGGATTAGACTGGATGGGATATTAAAGGATATGGGAAGCGCACAGGAGATCAGGATTAACCCAGATGGGATATTGAAGGGTACGGGAAGTGAGCAGAAAACGGGGTTAAACCAGGTGGTTCAGTTGCAGACAAAACTGACATTTTTTAAAACAGTGTGTTATGTTTTATAATTCTCCTGTCATTAGAAAATAGCCTGTCGTTCCCCAGTAACATCGCTCACAGATCCATGGGAGATGGGTGGAGGGAATTAAAGGGATGGGTGAGTGAGAGAGGATAGGGACAGCAGAGTTCAGCCTCACATTAAACCGTGCTGCCCATGTGCTGTCCTTACTGATCGACACACCAGGTCATAAGTCCCCACCACGGCCTCTCCCACCCTCTTGTCACTGTCTCTTCCAAACCTACTGAACTTCCCCAAGACCTCCATTCCTCAGACTCAACTTAGCCTATCCCTCCCCTTCCTTTTCCTTCATCCCACCACTGGGAGCCCTGCCTTCAGCCGCATGCCTCCTACTGTGTGGAAATTTGCTCCCTAAAACCACCTGCTTCCCCTCCCCCCCCACCCCGCCCTTGTAAAAACATCCTCAAACCCCCAATCCCTGAGCAAGCAGCCGGGCTCCCCTTGGTATTGCTCCCTTTCAGGCTCCTTCCTCCTGTTACAAGGCACTTTGGGATGTTTTTAACTGCTGAAGACGCAGCGTAAATGCAGTTTCTCCTGGTGTTGACTCAGCCTGAATGGCTCCCCTTTGCTGACCAACCACATTTGGGGAGTTATTTCAATTTCAAGACAGATTCTGCAGTAATGCAGATTCAAATCCAAGGCGCGCCCCCTCATAAAACGCTCCCCCTCCCATACCGTTCAATTAAAGTCTCCCCATTCAATCCCTCAGTTCGAGGCTCCCTCCCACCGTTCGAGACCCGCTCCCACTTTTCAAGGACCCCCGAATAAAAGTCCCCTTGATTTAAAGCTCCTTTGTCAATTAAAGTCCCATTCCTCGAATAAATGTCCCTCATCTCCTGAATTAAAGTCCCCTCCTCCTGAATTAAAACCCCCCTCCTCCTGAATTAAAATCCCCTTTTCCTCAATTAAAATCCACCTCCTTAATTAAAATCCCCCTCCTTTTCCTGAATTAAAGTCCCCATCCTGAATTAATCTCCCCTCCTTAATTAAAGTCCACCTCCCCTGAATTAATCTCCTCTGAATTAAACTCCCCCTCCTGAATTAAAGTCCCCCTCCTGAATTAATCTCCCCTGAATTAAACTCCCCCTCCTGAATTAATCTCCCCACCTTAATTAAAGTCCACCTCCCCTGAATTAATCTCCTCTGAATTAAAGTCTCCCTCGTGAATTAATGTCCCCTAAATTAAAGTCCCCCTCCTGAATTAAACTCCCCCTCCTGAATTAATCTCCCCACCTTAATTAAAGTCCACCTCCCCTGAATTAATCTCCTCTGAATTAAAGTCTCCCTCCTGAATTAATCGCCCCTGAATTAAAGTCCCCCTCCTGAATTAAAGTCCCCCTCCTGAATTAAAATCCCCCTCCTGAATTAATCTCCCCTGAATTAAACTCCCCCCTCCTGAATTAATCTCCCCTGAATTAAACTCCCCCCTCCTGAATTAATCTCCCCTGAATTAAACTCCTCCTCCTGAATTAATCGCCCCTGAATTAAAGTCCCCCTCCTGAATTAAAGTCCCCCTCCTGAATTAAAATCCCCCTCCTGAATTAATCTCCCCTGAATTAAACTCCCCCTCCTGAATTAATCTCCCCTGAATTAAACTCCTCCTCCTGAATTAATCTCCCCTGAATTAATCTCCCCTGAATTAAACTCCTCCTCCTGAATTAATCTCCCCTGAATTAAACTCCTCCTCCTGAATTAATCTCCCCTGAATTAAACTCCCCCCTCCTGAATTAATCTCCCCTGAATTAAACTCCTCCTCCTGAATTAATCTCCCCTGAATTAAACTCCCCCCTCCTGAATTAATCTCCCCTGAATTAAACTCCTCCTCCTGAATTAATCTCCCCTGAATTAAACTCCCCCCTCCTGAATTAATCTCCCCTGAATTAAACTCCTCCTCCTGAATTAATGTCCCCTGAATTAAACTCCCCCTCCTGAATTAATGTCCCCTGAATTAAACTCCCCCCTCCTGAATTAATCCCCCCTGAATTAAACTCCCCCTCCTGAATTAATGTCCCCTGAATTAAACTCCCCCCTCCTGAATTAATGTCCCCTGAATTAATCTCCCCCTCCTGAATTAATGTCCCCTGAATTAAACTCCCCCCTCCTAAATTAATCCCCCCTGAATTAATCTCCCCTGAATTAAACTCCCCCTCCTGAATTAATGTCCCCTGAATTAATCTCCCCCTCCTGAATTAATCTCCCCTGAATTAAACTCCCCCCTCCTGAATTAAACTCCCCCCTCCTGAATTAAACTCCCCCCTCCTGAATTAGTGTCCCCTGAATTAAACTCCCCACTCCTGAATTATCTCCCCTCAATTAAACTCCCCCTCCTGAATTAATCTCCCCTGAATTAATCTCCCCACTCCTGAATTAATCTCCCCACTCCTGAATTAATCTCCCCACTCCTGAATTAATCTCCCCTCAATTAAACTCCCCCCTCCTGAATTAATCTCCCCTGAATTAAACTCCCCCTCCTGAATTAATCTCCCCTGAATTAAACTCCCCCCTCCTGAATTAATCTCCCCTGAATTAAACTCCCCCCTCCTGAATTAATCTCCCCTGAATTAAACTCCCCACTCCTGATTTAATCTCCCCTCAATTAAACTCCCCCCTCCTGAATTAATCTCCCCTGAATTAAACTCCCCCCTCCTGAATTAATGTCCCCTGAATTAAACTCCCCCCTCCTGAATTAATCTCCCCTGAATTAAACTCCCCCCTCCTGAATTAATATCCCCTGAATTAAACTCCCCCCTCCTGAATTAATATCCCCCCTCCTGAATTAATGTCCCCTGAATTAAACTCCCCCCTCCTGAATTAGTATCCCCTGAATTAAGCTCCCCCTGCCTGAATTAATGTCACCTGAATTAAACTCCCCCCTCCTGAATTAATCTCCCCTGAATTAAAGTCCCCCCTCCTGAATTAATATCCCCTGAATTAAACTCCCCCCTCCTGAATTAAAGTCCCCCTCCTGTATTAATATCCCCTGAATTAAAGTCCCCCTCCTGTATTAATATCCCCTGAATTAAAGTCCCCCCATGAATTAATATCCCCTGAATTAAACTCCCCCCTCCTGAATTAATATCCCCTGAATTAAAGTCCCCCCTCCTGAATTAATCTCCCCTGAATTAAAGTCCCCCCCATGAATTAATATCCCCTGAATTAAACTCCCCCCTCCTGAATTAATATCCCCTGAATTAAAGTCCCCCTCCTGTATTAATATCCCCTGAATTAAAGTCCCCCCATGAATTAATGTATCCTGAATTAAAGTCCCCCCATGAATTAATGTATCCTGAATTAAAGTCCCCCTCCTGAATTAATATCACCTGAATTAAAGTCCCCCCATGAATTAATGTCCCCTGAATTAAAGTCCCCCCATGAATTAATGTATCCTGAATTAAACTCCCCCCTCCTGAATTAATATCCCCTGAATTAAAGTCCCCCTCCTGTATTAATATCCCCTGAATTAAAGTCCCCCCATGAATTAATGTATCCTGAATTAAAGTCCCCCTCCTGAATTAATGTCCCCTGAATTAAAGTCCCCCCTCCTGAATTAATGTCCCCTGAATTAAAGTCCCCCTCCTGTATTAAAACCCCCTGAATTAAAGTCCCCCTCCTGAATTAAAGTCCCCTCCTGAATTAATCTCCCCTGAATTAAACTCCCCCTCCTGAATTAATCGCCCCTGAATTAAAGTCCCCCTCCTGAATTAAAGTCCACCTCCTGAATTAAAATCCACCTCCTGAATTAATCCCCCCTGAATTAAACTCACCCTCCTGAATTAATATCCCCTGAATTAAACTCCCCCTCCTGAATTAATCTCCCCTGAATTAATCTCCCCTAAATTAAACTCCCCCCTCTTGAATTAATCTCCCCTGAATTAAACTCCTCCTCCTGAATTAATGTTCCCTGAATTAAACTCACCCTCCTGACTTAATCTCCCCTGAATTAAACTCCCCCTCCTGAATTAATCTCCCCTGAATTAATCTCCCCTAAATTAAACTCCCCCCTCTTGAATTAATCTCCCCTGAATTAAACTCCTCCTCCTGAATTAATGTTCCCTGAATTAAACTCCCCCTCCTGACTTAATCTCCCCTGAATTAAACTCCCCCCTCTTGAATTAATCTCCCCTGAATTAAACTCCTCCTCCTGAATTAATGTCCCTGAATTAAAGTCCCCCCATGAATTAATGTCCCTGAATTAAAGTCCCCCCATGAATTAATGTATCCTGAATTAAAGTCCCTGAATTAAAGTCCCCCATGAATTAATGTATCCGGAATTAAAGTCCCCCCATGAATTATTGTATCCTGAATTAAAGTCCCCCACATGAATTAATGTATCCTGAATTAAAGTCCCCCCATGAATTAATGTATCCTGAATTAAAGTCCCCCACATGAATTAATGTCCCTGAATTAAGGTCCCCCATGAATTAATGTCCCCTGAATTAAAGTCCCCCCATGAATTAATGTATCCTGAATTAAAGTCCCCCACATGAATTAATGTCCCTGAATTAAAGTCCCCCCATGAATTAATGTCCCTGAATTAAAGTCCCCCCATGAATAAATGTATCCTGAATTAAAGTCCCTGAATTAAAGTCCCCCATGAATTAATGTATCCTGAATTAAAGTCCCCCACATGAATTAATGTCCCTGAATTAAAGTCCCCCCATGAATTAATGTCCCTGAATTAAAGTCCCCCCATGAATTAATGTATCCTGAATTAAAGTCCCCCATGAATTAATGTCCCTGAATTAAAGTCCCCCCCATGAATTAATGTCCCTGAATTAAAGTCCCCCCATGAATTAATGTATCCTGAATTAAAGTCCCCCACATGAATTAATGTATCCTGAATTAAAGTCCCCCACATGAATTAATGTCCCTGAATTAAAGTCCCCCCATGAATTAATGTCCCTGAATTAAAGTCCCCCCATGAATTAATGTCCCTGAATTAAAGTCCCCCCATGAATTAATGTATCCTGAATTAAAGTCCCCCCATGAATTAATGTCCCTGAATTAAAGTCCCCCCATGAATTAATGTATCCTGAATTAAAGTCCCCCACATGAATTAATGTATCCTGAATTAAAGTCCTCCACATGAATTAATGTCCCTGAATTAAAGTCCCCCCATGAATTAATGTCCCTGAATTAAAGTCCCCCCATGAATTAATGTATCCTGAATTAAAGTCCCCCCATGAATTAATGTCCCTGAATTAAAGTCCCCCCATGAATTAATGTATCCTGAATTAAAGTCCCCCACATGAATTAATGTATCCTGAATTAAAGTCCCCCCATGAATTAATGTCCCTGAATTAAAGTCCCCCCATGAATTAATGTATCCTGAATTAAAGTCCCCCCATGAATTAATGTCCCTGAATTAAAGTCCCCCCATGAATTAATGTATCCTGAATTAAAGTCCCCCCATGAATTAATGTCCCTGAATTAAAGTCCCCCCATGAATTAATGTCCCTGAATTAAAGTCCCCCCATGAATTAATGTATCCTGAATTAAAGTCCCCCATGAATTAATGTATCCTGAATTAAAGTCCCCCACATGAATTAATGTATCCTGAATTAAAGTCCCCCCATGAATTAATGTATCCTGAATTAAAGTCCCTGAATTAAAGTCCCACATGAATTAATGTATCCTGAATTAAAGTCCCCCCATGAATTAATGTATCCTGAATTAAAGTCCCCCACATGAATTAATGTATCCTGAATTAAAGTCCCCCACATGAATTAATGTATCCTGAATTAAAGTCCCTGAATTAAAGTCCCCCCATGAATTAATGTATCCTGAATTAAAGTCCCCCCATGAATTAATGTATCCTGAATTAATGTCCCTGAATTAAAGTCCCCCCATGAATTAATGTATCCTGAATTAAAGTCCCCCCATGAATTAATGTATCCTGAATTAAAGTCCCCCCATGAATTAATGTCCCTGAATTAAAGTCCCCCCATGAATTAATGTATCCTGAATTAAAGTCCCCCCATGAATTAATGTATCCTGAATTAAAGTCCCCCCATGAATTAATGTATCCTGAATTAAAGTCCCCCCATGAATTAATGTATCCTGAATTAAAGTCCCCCCATGAATTAATGTATCCTGAATTAAAGTCCCCCCATGAATTAATGTCCCTGAATTAAAGTCCCCCCATGAATTAATGTATCCTGAATTAAAGTCCCCCCATGAATTAATGTCCCTGAATTAAAGTCCCCCCATGAATTAATGTCCCTGAATTAAAGTCCCCCCATGAATTAATGTATCCTGAATTAAAGTCCCCCATGAATTAATGTATCCTGAATTAAAGTCCCCCACATGAATTAATGTATCCTGAATTAAAGTCCCCCCATGAATTAATGTATCCTGAATTAAAGTCCCTGAATTAAAGTCCCACATGAATTAATGTATCCTGAATTAAAGTCCCCCCATGAATTAATGTATCCTGAATTAAAGTCCCCCACATGAATTAATGTATCCTGAATTAAAGTCCCCCACATGAATTAATGTATCCTGAATTAAAGTCCCCCATGAATTAATGTATCCTGAATTAAAGTCCCCCACATGAATTAATGTATCCTGAATTAAAGTCCCCCCATGAATTAATGTATCCTGAATTAAAGTCCCCCCATGAATTAATGTATCCTGAATTAAAGTCCCCCCATGAATTAATGTCCCTGAATTAAAGTCCCCCCATGAATTAATGTATCCTGAATTAAAGTCCCCCACATGAATTAATGTATCCTGAATTAAAGTCCCCCCATGAATTAATGTATCCTGAATTAAAGTCCCCCCATGAATTAATGTCCCTGAATTAAAGTCCCCCCATGAATTAATGTATCCTGAATTAAAGTCCCCCCATGAATTAATGTCCCTGAATTAAAGTCCCCCCATGAATTAATGTATCCTGAATTAAAGTCCCCCCATGAATTAATGTATCCTGAATTAAAGTCCCCCCATGAATTAATGTATCCTGAATTAAAGTCCCCCCATGAATTAATGTATCCTGAATTAAAGTCCCCCCATGAATTAATGTATCCTGAATTAAAGTCCCCCCATGAATTAATGTATCCTGAATTAAAGTCCCCCCATGAATTAATGTATCCTGAATTAATGTCCCCCCATGAATTAATGTATCCTGAATTAATGTCCCTGAATTAAAGTCCCCCCATGAATTAATGTATCCTGAATTAAAGTCCCCCCATGAATTAATGTATCCTGAATTAAAGTCCCCCCATGAATTAATGTATCCTGAATTAAAGTCCCCCCATGAATTAATGTCCCTGAATTAAAGTCCCCCCATGAATTAATGTATCCTGAATTAAAGTCCCCCCATGAATTAATGTATCCTGAATTAAAGTCCCCCCATGAATTAATGTATCCTGAATTAAAGTCCCCCCATGAATTAATGTATCCTGAATTAAAGTCCCCCCATGAATTAATGTATCCTGAATTAAAGTCCCCCCATGAATTAATGTATCCTGAATTAATGTCCCCCTCCTGAATTAAAGTTCCCCCTCCTGAATTTATGTCCCCTGAATTAAAGTCCCCCTCCTGAATTTATGGCCCCTGATTTAAAGTCGCCATCCCTGACCCCTCCAACCTCCCTTCCAACGCTCAAACACAGTGGGGCCGAGCAGCGCCTGCCTGGCTCCCATTCCAGAACCTTCCACGCCGGCCCCGCCCCATTCCAGAACCTTCCACGCCGGCCCCGCCCCATTCCAGAACCTTCCTCCCCGGCCCAGCCCCCCCCTCGTTCCTCACCAGCAGCTCCCCCTCGCGCGCCGACCGTTAACCGAAACTCCGCGCGGGAAGCCCGGCTCCGCCTCTCGTCGGCACGCTCCGGGGCGGCTAGAATGATTGACAGTTCAGCTGGCCATTCAGTGGCGGGTATCCCGTGCACCGGACCGCCAATCATAGTCATCAGCCAATCGTCAGCGTGTGGGCGGAACTTGTTGTCAAACCTTCCCCCCCCCCTCCCTCATCAACCCCGCCCTTCCCACATCCATCACCCAGTCCCATCCCTCCGTCTTCCTCATCAACCCCGCCTTTCCCAACTCCATCCCCCAGTCTCCCCCTCTCCCTCATCAACCCCGCCCTTCCCACATCCATCACCCAGTCCCCTCCCTCCGTCTTCCTCATCAACCCCGCCTTTCCCAACTCCATCCCCCAGTCTCCCCCTCTCCCTCATCAACCCCCCCTTCCCACCTCCATCCCCAGTCCCCTCCCTCCGTCTCCCTCATCAACCCCCCATTCCCACCTCCATCCCCCAGTTCCCTCCCTCCGTCTCCCTCATCAACCCCCCAGTCCCACCTCCATCCCCCAGTTCCCTCCTTCCGTCTCCCTCATCAACCCCCCCTTCCCACCTCCATCCCCAGTCCCCTCCCTCCGTCTCCCTCATCAAACCCCCATTCCCACCTCCATCCCCCAGTTCCCTCCCTCCGTCTCCCTCATCAACCCCCCCTTCCCACCTCCATCCCCAGTCCCCTCCCTCCGTCTCCCTCATCAAACCCCCATTCCCACCTCCATCCCCCAGTTCCCTCCCTCCGTCTCCCTCATCAACCCCCCATTCCCACCTCCATCCCCCAGTTCCCTCCCTCCGTCTCCCTCATCAACCCCCCATTCCCACCTCCATCCCCCAGTTCCCTCCCTCCGTCTCCCTCATCAACCCCCCATTCCCACCTCCATCCCCCAGTTCCCTCCCTCCGTCTCCCTCATCAACCCCCCTTCCCACCTCCATCCCCCAGTCCCCCCTCTCCCTCATCAACCCCCCATTCCCACCTCCATCCCCCAGTTCCCTCCCTCCGTCTCCCTCATCAACCCCCCTTCCCACCTCCATCCCCCAGTCCCCTCCTCCCATCTCCCTCATCAGCCCCCCCATTCCCACCTCCATCCCCAAGTCCCCTCCCTCCGTCTCCCTCATCAACCCCCCCAGTCCCACCTCCATCCCCGTCCCCTCCCCCGTCTCCCTCATCAACCCCCAGTCCCACCACCATCCCCCTGTCTGCCTCATCAACCCCCCATTCCCACCGCCATCCCCACCCTTCCCTCCGTCTCCCTCATCAATCCCCCATTCCCACCAGTCCCCTCCTCTCCCTGTCTCCATGAACTTCCCATTCCCACCTCCATCCCCCAGTCCCCTCCTCTCTCTGTCTCCCTCATCAACTCCCCATCCCCCAGTCCCCTCCTCTCCGTCTCCCTCATCAACTCCCCATTCCCACCACCATCCCCCAGTCCCCTCCTCTCCCTTTTTTCATCAATCCCCCATTCCCACCTCAATCTCCCACCACCATCACCCAGTCCCCTCCCTCCGTCTCCCTCATCAACCTTCCTCCCTGTCCCCCCTCCATCCCCTCCGCTCCCCGTCTCCCTCAACCCCCCACAGTCTCACCTCCATCCCCCTTCCCCCGTCTCCCTCATCAACCTTCCTCCCTGTCCCACCTCCATCCCCCCATCCCCTCCTCTCCCCGTCTCCCTCATCAACCCCCCACAGTCTCACTCCATCCCCCTCCCCACGTCTCCATCAACCTTCCTCCCTGACCCACCTCCATCCCCCAGTCTCCCCTCTGCGAACTATCAACCACCCCAGTCCCCTCCCCACGTCTCCCTCATCAACCCCCCACAGTCCCACCTCCACCCTCAGAATCTCCTACTTTCCCACCCACAACTCCTCCGACCCCATTCCCACCCCAGTCTCTCCCTCTTTCCCACTCCCGTCCCCATTCCCACCCAGATCCCTAACCTCTCACCCACCAACACCCCCGTCCGATTTCCCACCCCAATCTCTCCCCTTCCTGCCCCTCAGCATCCTTTACCACTCATTACTCCCAGTCTCTTACCTCCTCTCCATGAATCATCTCCCCAAGTCTCACCTCTGCCCCCCGCCCCCCACAGTCTCCATCAGGGTAATGCTGTTGATGTGGTGTACACGGACGGCCAAAAAGCATTTGAGAAAATGTCGCACAACAGACTTGTGAGCAAAGTCATAGCTCATGGAATACAAGGGACTGTCGCAACACGGTTACGAAATTGGCCGAATGACAGGAAGCAGAGAGTAGTGGTTAGCGGGTGTTTTTCGGACTGGCGGATGGTTAGTGGTGCGTTCCCCAAGGGTTGGCCTCAGGACCCTTGCTGTTCCTGATACACCTCAATGACCCAGACCTTGGTGTACAGCGCACAATTGCAAAATTTGCGGATGAGACGAAACTTGGAAACAATGTCACCTGCGAGGAGGATAGAGTAGAACTTCAAAAGGACATCGGTTGGTGGAATGGGCGGACAGATGGCAGATGAAATTTAATGCAGGGGAAAGAGTGAAGTGATTCATGTCAGTAGGAAGAATTTGGAGAGACAGTATAAAATCAAGAGTGCAATTTTAAAAGGGGTGCAGGAGAAGAGGTGTGGCCGTTCGCCTTGGAGAAGAGGAGATTAAGATAGAGCTGTTCAAAATCAGGAGGGGTCTGGACAGTGGGGGAGGGAACTCCTCCCTCCAGTGAGTGAGGGATCTCCGGGGGAGGGAACTCCTCCCTCCAGTGAGTGAGGGATCTCTGGGGGAGGGAACTCCTCCCTCCAGTGAGTGAGGGATCTCCGGGGGAGGGAACTCCTCCCTCCAGTGAGTGAGGGATCTCTGGGGGAGGGAACTCCTCCCTCCAGTGAGTGAGGGATCTCCGGGGGAGGGAACTCCTCCCTCCAGTGAGTGAGGGAACTCCGGGGGAGGGGAGGGAACTCCTCCCTCCAGTGAGTGAGGGATCTCCGGGGGAGGGAACTCCTCCCTCCAGTGAGTGAGGGATCTCCGGGGGAGGGAACTCCTCCCTCTAGTGAGTGAGGGAACTCCGGGGGAGGGGAGGGAACTCCTCCCTCCAGTGAGTGAGGGAACTCCGGGGGAGGGAACTCCTCCCTCCAGTGAGTGAGGGATCTCCGGGGGAGGGAACTCCTCCCTCCAGTGAGTGAGGGATCTCCGGGGGAGGGAACTCCTCCCTCCAGTGAGTGAGGGATCTCCGGGGGAGGGAACTCCTCCCTCCAGTGAGTGAGGGAACTCCGGGGGAGGGAACTCCTCCCTCCAGTGAGTGAGGGAACTCCGGGGGAGGGAACTCCTCCCTCCAGTGAGTGAGGGATCTCCGGGGGAGGGAACTCCTCCCTCCAGTGTGTGAGGGAACTCCTCCCTCCAGTGAGTGAGGGATCTCCGGGGGAGGGAACTCCTCCCTCCAGTGAGTGAGGGATCTCCGGGGGAGGGAACTCCTCCCTCCAGTGAGTGAGGGAACTCCTCCCTCCAGTGAGTGAGGGAACTCCTCCCTCCAGTGAGTGAGGGATCTCCGGGGGAGGGAACTCCTCCCTCCAGTGAGTGAGGGATCTCCGGGGGAGGGAACTCCTCCCTCCAGTGAGTGAGGGATCTCCGGGGGAGGGAACTCCTCCCTCCAGTGAGTGAGGGAACTCCTCCCTCCAGTGAGTGAGGGATCTCCGGGGGAGGGAACTCCTCCCTCCAGTGAGTGAGGGAACTCCTCCCTCCAGTGAGTGAGGGAACTCCGGGGGAGGGGAGGGAACTCCTCCCTCCAGTGAGTGAGGGATCTCAGGGGGAGGGAACTCCTCCCTCCAGTGAGTGAGGGAACAGCTCCCTCCAGTGAGTGAGGGAACTCCGGGGGAGGGGAGGGAACTCCTCCCTCCAGTGAGTGAGGGATCTCAGGGGGAGGGAACTCCTCCCTCCAGTGAGTGAGGGAACTCCTCCCTCCAGTGAGTGAGGGATCTCCGGGGGAGGGAACTCCTCCCTCCAGTGAGTGAGGGAACTCCTCCCTCCAGTGAGTGAGGGATCTCCGGGGGAGGGAACTCCTCCCTCCAGTGAGTGAGGGAACTCCTCCCTCCAGTGAGTGAGGGAACTCCGGGGGAGGGGAGGGAACTCCTCCCTCCAGTGAGTGAGGGATCTCAGGGGGAGGGAACTCCTCCCTCCAGTGAGTGAGGGAACTCCTCCCTCCAGTGAGTGAGGGAACTCCGGGGGAGGGGAGGGAACTCCTCCCTCCAGTGAGTGAGGGAACTCCTCCCTCCAGTGAGTGAGGGATCTCCGGGGGAGGGAACTCCTCCCTCCAGTGAGTGAGGGATCTCAGGGGGAGGGAACTCCTCCCTCCAGTGAGTGAGGGAACTCCTCCCTCCAGTGAGTGAGGGAACTCCGGGGGAGGGGAGGGAACTCCTCCCTCCAGTGAGTGAGGGATCTCCAGCCTCTGGAGTGCAATGAAGTCACTTTTGGTGAGACCCCGCCCCCTCAACCCAATCCCCAATCCTGATTGGTGGCAGCGGACGGTTGTTGTTGTCCCCCAATGGCCAGGAGTCCTGTCAATCACAGGGTGTGGGCTCTGATTGGCTGTCTGTACTTCCGGTGTGTGGGGGAATCCCCTCCCGCCTCTGACTCAGTTGTTTTTTATTTGCTACATTTTCTTTTCCCTTTCTGTTGTCCCGGAGATTTTCGGTTCCCGGTTTTCCCCGGGGTGGGTGAGGGGCGGGGGAGGGGTCGCCAGTTGCCACTTCCCTGCAAGTTCCGGCTTTCCCCCCGCCGCCGCCGGGAGAGGGGGCGGGAATTCCGCCGCCTGTCAGCTTCACTGTCGCGGCGGCCCGGATTCGATCACTGCCGATCGCCGGAGTCAGAGACCCGAGGCCCGAGTTCCCGGTTAACCCTCCTCTCCCACACTCACACCCTGCTTACCCAACCCCGGCGCGGCGCGCTCTCTGCGCGGAGATGTCGGATGAGCGGCTGGGCGCAGCGGATCCCGGGCACAACTGCGAGAATCTGTACGTGATCGTGGACTGCAGCTCGGAGCTGATAGATCTGCTGAGGTAAGGAGGGAAGGAGTGTGGGAGGAGGAGGTGTGGGGTGGGTGAGGGGTGAGGTGGTGGGTGGGTGAGGGGGTAGGGGTGGGTGGGTGACGGTGAGGGGGGAGGGGTGGGTGGGTGACGGGGAGGGTTAGGGGTGTGTGGGAGGGGATGAGGAGGTGTGGGTGATGGAGGGAGGGGAGGTGTG
The DNA here is from genome assembly GCF_036365525.1 of Heterodontus francisci. NCBI lineage: Eukaryota > Metazoa > Chordata > Chondrichthyes > Heterodontiformes > Heterodontidae > Heterodontus > Heterodontus francisci. The sequence goes on along the minus strand of NW_027142111.1, from coordinate 12,428 downwards.
GATGAGGTGAGGGGTGAATTTTACAATGAATGAGATTGGTGGAGATTTAACTGTGAAATATGGAAAGAGCTGCACAGACAGAGCAGGCCATTCAGCCCATTGTGCTGTACTAGCTGGAAAACAGTGAGCTCTTCAGTCCCATCCCAGCTTCCAGCTCTTCTTCTGCAAATTATTCTGCACAGGCCACTAGCCCTGACCACGCCCAATGTAAAAATTACCCCCCCCCCCATTCACTGTAAAAAAATTACCCCCCCCCCCGGTTTGCTGTCAAAATTGCCCCCCCGGTTCGCTGTCAAAATTGCACCCCCCCGGTTCGCTGTCAAAATTGCCCCCCCCCCTGCCCCGCCCCGCCCCGGTTCACTGTCAAAATTGCCCCCCCCCCAGTTCGCTGTCAAAATTGCCCCCCCCAGTTCGCTGTCAAAATTGCCCCCCCCCAGTTCGCTGTCAAAATTGCCCCCCCCGGTTCGCTGTCAAAATTGCCCCCCCCGGTTCGCTGTCAAAATTGCCCCCCCCCGGTTCGCTGTCAAAATTGCCCCCCCCCGGTTCGCTGTCAAAATTGCCCCCCCCGGTTCGCTGTCAAAATTGCCCCCCCCGGTTCGCTGTCAAAATTGCCCCCCCCGGTTCGCTGTCAAAATTGCCCCCCCTCGTTCGCTGTCAAAATTTCCCCCCCCCCGTTCGCTGTCAAAATTGCCCCCCCCGTTCGCTATCAAAATTGCCCCCCCCCTGTACGCTGTCAAAATTGCCCCCCCCCGTTCGCTGTCAAAATTGCCCCCCCTCCCATTCGCTGTAAAAGTGACCCCCCCGTTCGCTGTCAAAATTGCCCCCCTCGTTCGCTGTCAAAATTGCCCCCCCCTCCCGTCCGCTGTAAAATTGCCCCCCCCCGTTTGCTGTCAAAATTGCCCCCCCCCCGTTTGCTGTCAAAATTGCCCCCCCCGTTTGCTGTCAAAATTGCCCCCCCCGTTTGCTGTCAAAATTGCCCCCCCCGTTTGCTGTCAAAATTGCCCCCCCCGTTTGCTGTCAAAATTGCCCCCCCCCCGTTTGCTGTCAAAATTGCCCCCCCCCGTTTGCTGTCAAAATTGCCCCCCCCCGTTTGCTGTCAAAATTGCGCCCCCCGTTTGCTGTCAAAATTGGCCCCCCCGGTTCGCTGTCAAAATTGCCCCCCCCGGTTCGCTGTCAAAATTGCCCCCCCTCGTTCGCTGTCAAAATTGCCCCCCCTCGTTCGCTGTCAAAATTGCCCCCCCCGTTCGCTGTCAAAATTGCCCCCCCCGTTCGCTATCAAAATTGCCCCCCCCCGTACGCTGTCAAAATTGCCCCCCCCCCCGTTCGCTGTCAAAATTGCCCCCCCTCCCATTCGCTGTAAAAGTGACCCCCCCTGTTCGCTGTCAAAATTGCCCCCCTCGTTCGCTGTCAAAATTGCCCCCCCTCCCGTCCGCTGTAAAATTGCCCCCCCCCCCGTTTGCTGTCAAAATTGCCCCCCCCCCCGTTTGCTGTCAAAATTGCCCCCCCTGTTTGCTGTCAAAATTGCCCCCCCCTTTTGCTGTCAAAATTGCCCCCCCCGTTTGCTGTCAAAATTGCCCCCCCCGTTTGCTGTCAAAATTGCCCCCCCCGTTTGCTGTCAAAATTGCCCCCCCCCCGTTTGCTGTCAAAATTGCCCCCCCCGTTTGCTGTCAAAATTGCCCCCCCCGTTTGCTGTCAAAATTGCCCCCCCCGTTTGCTGTCAAAATTGCCCCCCCCGTTTGCTGTCAAAATTGCCCCCCCCGTTTGCTGTCAAAATTGCCCCCCCCGTTTGCTGTCAAAATTGCCCCCCCCGTTTGCTGTCAAAATTGCCCCCCCCGTTTGCTGTCAAAATTGCCCCCCCCGTTCGCTGTCAAAATTGCCCCCCCCGTTCGCTGTCAAAATTGCCCCCCCTGTTCGCTGTCAAAATTGCCCCCCCGTTTGCTGTCAAAATTGCCCCCCCCGTTCGCTGTCAAAATTGCCCCCCCCTGTTCGCTGTCAAAATTGCCCCCCTCGTTCGCTGTAAAAGTGACCCCCCCCCGTTCGCTGTAAAAGTGACCCCCCCCCAGTTCGCTGTAAAAGTGACCCCCCCTTCCCTTTGCTGTAAAAGTGACCCCCCTCCCCTTTGCTGTAAAAGTGACCCCCCCTTCCCGTTCGCTGTAAAAGTGACCCCCCCCTCCCCTTGCATTGTGGAAATTATGGCGCCCCCCCCTCTTCCCCGCCAGTAGATTGTAACATTTCCCCATTTATTGTGAAACTTTCCTCTCCTGATCTCTCAATTGCCATATTCATTGTACATGAGAAGTATTGGCTGGAACAGCAGGGTGGAGCTCCCCCTCAGCCCTCCTTCTCATAGTGGCCATGGCTTGAGAGGGCATGCGAGGCCTGGGGTTAATGTCTCGTCCTGAAATCGGTCAACCCTGACAGTGAAATGGAGCAGTTTACACGCAGGGAGCAGCCTGTTATCGAGCAGGCTCGTGGCAGGTTGAAGCCTGAGAGCCTGGGCCCTGGCCCATCTCTGCCGCTGTGACCTCCCACACTGGGTGTGTGCGCGGCAAGCCAAGCACTGGGAGGTTGTGTTGGAAAGGCCCTTGTGCGGTTCTGTGACCCTGTGGCAACACCGTTCTGTCATCAGCGTTGAACTGAGCCCCGGAGCAGGAGAGGCCCAGGCTGCTTCCCCGGCCTGTGCTGAGTTATCTGACGAGGGGTTGGGGTGGGGAGCTGGTGAGGGGTTCAGCTGGGAGCTGGTGTTCACCTGCCCCCTTGCTGCCAGTCGCCCTCTCGAGACACTCAATTGTACAGGCTGCGTTGAGTAATGTAGCATTTTTCACTCTCTCTCCCTTCCTCTCCTTTCCAGTGTGAATTCAGCGCAGCCGGAATCGGGAATTGTGGCCGACATTGACGTCAGTGAACTTCTGTATCCTAAAAGTTCCGAAAGTTACTACGAGTTGAAAAGCCAGCCCATCGCCTATAGGTTCGTCCAGACTTTCTCCACCCTCTGTAAACTTCAACTTGGGTGAAACTTTTCCAACTGTATCCTAACTCGCACAAGTTCTGTTCACCCCCCTCCCTGCCCCGTGCTCGCTGACCTACATTGGCTCCCGGTCCAGCAACGCCTCAATTTAAAAACAAATTCTCATCCTCGTTTTCAAATCCCTCCATGACCCTGCCCGTCTCTGTAACCCCCTCCAGCCCCTACAACGCTCCGAGATCTCTGCGCTCCTCCAATTCTGGCCTCTTGTCCATCCCCCGATTCCCGTCGCTCCACCATTGGCGGCCGTGCCTTCAGCTGCCTGGGGCCCTAAGCTCTGGAATTCCCTCCCTAAACTTCTCTCTCTCTCCTCCTTTAAGACGCTCCTTAAAACTGACCCCTTTGACCGAGCTTTTGGTCGCCCGTCCCTAATATCTCCTGATGTGTCAAATTGTGTTTGATTTACACTCCCCGGGTAAAATAGATGCAAGTTGGTGTCGACGTCTGTGGACTGGCAGTTTTGTGCAGGGGCTGGTTGGGGCAGGGAATTTAGTGTCTGTTAGTGGAGTTGGGGGGCGGTGGAGGAGCTGTGCCGGAGTGGGGGAGGTGTGTGTGTGTCTCCCCTTCACCCCCATCCTCTCTCCTGATCTTCCTTGGACACCTAGCAGTTGTTTTTTTTTTGATGACCTCCCTCCCGAGGTGTTTGACTGTGTGTGTGTGACGCTCAGAGATGCAGGGGCTTTGTCAGCAGCAGATTCTGCTGAGGCCTGGCTCAGCCCTCCCGGTGTTTCGATTGGGGAAGTGGGAAATTAGCCAGCCCACAGCAGAGGGAGAGCATGTGGGAAGGAGCCAAACTGCTATGAATCAGCAGCAGCTCCAGCGCACAAACAAGGACTGTGTGCGAAGAGACTTCCTGTATCCAGTCTCGAGTGTGGTCGGGCCAGTGAGGGGGCGGGGTTCAGCAGGAATGTGCTGATCCTGCCTTTCCAACTATACTTTACAGTGAGTTATCTGTCTAAACAGGCGGCCGGAGCGTGAGGGAAGAGGGGCGCATAGGAGAGGGAGGAGATGAACATGGAGAGAGTGAGGGACAGGGATAGAGTGGATGGGTGAGGTACGTGGGCGGTATGGGAAATGGGGCAGGAGGGGGCGCGGAGGGAGAGGGGTGGGAAATGGAGTGGGTGGGGGGATAGGGAGGGGGCGTGGAGGGAGAGTGGCGGGGAGGGGGTACGGGGGGCTTGGAGGGAGGGGAGGGGGCAGAGAGAGGGGAGCAGAGGGAGAATGGCAGGGGCTTGGGAGAGGGGGCAGGGAAGGGGTGCGGAGGGAGGGAGGCCGGGAGAGGGGGCAAGGAGGGGGACACGGAGGGAGGGGTGGGTGAAAAATGGCGCATATCAGTGTCGGCTCTTTGAACGAGCTGTCTAATTTGTCCCATGCTGTCCATTCCCTGTAGCCCTGTGCGTTTTTACTTTTCAAGTGTTTATCCATTTCTCCTTTTGAAAGTTACTGTTCAATCCGTTTTCACTTTCGATTCCAGATCACAACGATTCACCTCCTCTCCTCTGGTCCTTTTCCCGATTATCTTCAATCTGTGTCCCTCTGGTTACCGACCCTCCCGCCACTGGAAACAGTTTCTCCTTGTTTACTCCATCAAAACCCTTCCTGATTTTCAACGCCCCGATTAAATCTCCCCTTAACCTTCTCTGCTCTAAGGAGAACAATCGCAGCTTCTCCCAGTCTCTCCACATTAACTGGAGTCCCTCGTCCCTGGGACCATTCCAATAAATCTCCTCCGCACCCTCTCCGAGGCCTTGACATTCTTCCGAAAGTGCAGGGCCCGGAATTGGGCCCCAACACTCCAGCTGGGGCCGCACCAGTGCTTTATAACCGGTTCCCTCAGCTGTGGCTATTGGGAATGGTTTGGGGCTCGTGTTTCTGGGAGGAAGGCTTTTTGAAAAAAAGAAACAAGTAGACAAGTTGAAGGGTCTAAGGATGAGATGACAGAAAGCTCTGGGTTTGGAGAGTAAGAGGAAGGACTGAGGAGGAGGTTTTGGGGGTGGGTGCAGGATGGAGGAGTGGCGTGCGGGACAAGTATGGGAGAGAAAAGGACGGAGGAGAACTGAGCAGGGTGAAGGCAATGGGAAAAAAAGAGGGAAAGATGAGAGGATGGGATTGACGAGACTTGCATGTGGATACCAAAAACAATTTGAATTTACATTGAGCCTAAACGTACTAAAACAGCCCAAGCCCTTTCTGAGCACTATTATCAACCAACGTTTGGCACCAAGACACTGAAGGGCATAAGATGATGGGACAGACGACCAAGAGCACAGTCAAAGAGGTCGGTTTTAAGCAGCGTCTTAAAGGAGGAGAGAGAGAGGCAGACAAGTTTAGGGAGGGAATTCCGGAGCTTAGGGCCCCAAGCAGCTGAAGGCACGGCCGCCAATGGTGGAGCGATGGGAATCGGGGAATGGTCAAGAGGCCGGAATTGGAGGAGTGCAGAGATCTCGGAGGGTTGTAGGGGCTGGAGGAGGTTACAGAGATGGGGAGGGCTGGAGGAGGTTACAGAGATGGGGAGGGCTGGAGGAGGTTACAGAGATGGGGAGGGCTGGAGGAGGTTACAGAGATAGGGAGGGTTGTAGGGGCTGGAGGAGGTTACAGAGATAGGCAGGGTTGTAGGGGCTGGAGGAGGTTACAGAGATAGGGAGGGTTGGAGGAGGTTACAGAGATAGGGAGGGTTGTAGGGGCTGGAGGAGGTTACAGAGATAGGGAGGGTTGTCGGGGCTGGAGGAGGTTACAGAGATAGGGAGGGTTGTAGGGGCTGGAGGAGGTTACAGAGATAGGGAGGGTTGTAGGGACTGGAGGAGGTTACAGAGATAGGGAGGGTTGTAGGGGCTGGAGGAGGTTACAGAGATAGGGAGGGTTGTAGGGGCTGGAGGAGGTTACAGAGATAGGGAGGGTTGGAGGAGGTTACAGAGATAGGGAGGGTTGTAGGGGCTGGAGGAGGTTACAGAGATAGGGAGGGTTGTAGGGGCTGGAGGAGGTTACAGAGATAGGGAGGGTTGTCGGGGCTGGAGGAGGTTACAGAGATAGGCAGGGTTGTAGGGGCTGGAGGAGGTTACAGAGATAGGGAGGGTTGTAGGGGCTGGAGGAGGTTACAGAGATAGGGAGGGTTGTAGGGACTGGAGGAGGTTACAGAGATAGGGAGGGTTGTAGGGGCTGGAGGAGGTTACAGAGATAGGGAGGGTTGTCGGGGCTGGAGGAGGTTACAGAGATAGGCAGGGTTGTAGGGGCTGGAGGAGGTTACAGAGATAGGGAGGGTTGTCAGGGCTGGAGGAGGTTACAGAGATGGGGAGGGTTGTAGGGACTGGAGGAGGTTACAGAGGTAAGGAGGGTTTTTGGGGCTGGAGGAGGTTACAGAGATAGGGAGGGCTGGAGGGAGTTGAAAACAAGGGAGTTTTATGTTCGAGGCATTGTTTAACTGTGTACCCATAGCAACAAGGAGTTGGGGGCCGACAGAAGGCTTTTTCTCATTGCTGGAAAATGGCCGAGTCCTGGAAACAGGCTGTTGTAGGGGAATTTGAGAGAGCAGATTCTTGGGAATTAGCGCCTGTCACAGGGGGAAATGAGAGGGCAGAGTCTGGACGTTGGGGTCTGGTGTGAAGGGAGAGGATAATCATGTTGTACAGGGGTCTGTGTGGATGCTGTGGACAATGGGGAGTAATTAATGATGTACAGGGGTCGATGTGGAGACTGTGGACAATGGGGAGAGATTAATGATGTACAGGGGTCTATGTGGAGACTGGACAATGGGGAGAGATTAATGATGTACAGGGGTCTGTGTGGAGGATGTGGACAGTGGGGAGAGATTAATGATGTACAGGGTCTGTGTGGAGGCTGTGGACAGTGGGGAGAGATTAATGATGTACAGGGGTCTGTGTGGAGGATGTGGACAGTGGGGAGAGATTAATGATGTACATGGGTCTGTGTGGATGCTGTGGACAATGGGGAGAGATAATGATGTACAGGGGTCTGTGTGGAGGATGTGGACAGTGGGGAGAGATTAATGATGTACATGGGTCTGTGTGGATGCTGTGGACAATGGGAGAGATTAATGATGTACAGGGGTCTGTGTGGAGGATGTGGACAGTGGGGAGAGATTAATGATGTACATGGGTCTGTGTGGATGCTGTGGACAATGGGGAGAGATTAATGATGTACAGGGGTCTGTGTGGAGACTGGACAGTGGGGTGAGATAATGATGTACAGGGGTCTGTGTGGAGACTGTGGACAGTGGGGGAGAGATTAATGATGTACAGGGGTCTGTGTGGAGACTGTGGACAGTGGGGAGAGATTAATGATGTACAGGGGTCTGTGTGGAGACTGTGGACAGTGGGGAGAGATTAATGATGTACAGGGGTCTGTGTGGAGACTGTGGACAATGGGGAGAGATTAATGATGTACAGGGGTCTGTGTGGAGACTGTGGACAGTGGGGAGAGATTAATGATGTACAGGGGTCTGTGTGGAGACTGTGACAATGGGGAGAGATTAATGATGTACAGGGGTCTGTGTGGAGACTGTGGACAATGGGGAGAGATTAATGAGTACATGGGTCTGTGTGGAGATTGTGGACAATGGGGAGAGATTAATGATGTACAGGGGTCTGTGTGGAGGATGTGGACAGTGCGGAGAGATTAATGATGTACAGGGGTCTGTGTGGAGGATGTGGACAATGGGGAGAGATTAATGATGTACAGGGGTCTGTGTGGAGGATGTGGACGATGGGGAGAGATTAATGATGTCCATGGGTCTGTGTGGAGGATGTGGACAGTGCGGAGAGATTAATGATGTACAGGGGTCTGTGTGGAGGATGTGGACGATGGGGAGAGATTAATGATGTACAGGGGTCTGTGTGGAGACTGTGGACAATGGGGAGAGATTAATGATGTACAGGGGTCTGTGTGGAGACTGTGGACAATGGGGAGAGATTAATGATGTCCATGGGTCTGTGTGGAGGATGTGGACAGTGCGGAGAGATTAATGATGTACAGGGGTCTGTGTGGAGGATGTGGACGATGGGGAGAGATTAATGATGTACAGGGGTCTGTGTGGAGACTGTGGACAATGGGGAGAGATTAATGATGTACAGGGGGTCTGTGTGGATGCTGTGGACAATGGGGAGAGATTAATGATGTACAGGGGTCTATGTGGAGATTGTGGACAATGGGGAGAGATTAATGATGTACAGGGGTCTGTGTGGAGGATGTGGACAGTGGGGAGAGATTAATGATGTACAGGGGTCTGTGTGGATGCTGTGGACAGTGGGGAGAGATTAATGATGTACAGGGGTCTGTGTGGATGCTGTGGACAGTGGGGAGAGATTAATGATGTACAGGGGTCTATGTGGATGCTGTGGACAGTGGGGAGAGATTAATGATGTACAGGGGTCTGTGTGGATGCTGTGGACAGTGGGGAGAGATTAATGATGTACAGGGGTCTGTGTGGAGACTGTGGACAATGGGGGAGAGATTAATGATGTACAGGGGTCTGTGTGGAGGATGTGGACAGTGGGGAGAGATTAATGATGTACAGGGGTCTGTGTGGAGACTGTGGACAATGGGGAGAGATTAATGATGTATAGGGGTCTGTGTGGAGGATGTGGACAATGGGAGAGATTAATGATGTACAGGGGTCTGTGTGGATGCTGTGGACAATGGGGAGAGATTAATGATGTACAGGGGTCTGTGTGGATGCTGTGGACAATGGGGAGAGATTAATGATGTACAGGGGTCTGTGTGGATGCTGTGGACAATGGGAGAGATTAATGATGTACAGGGGTCTGTGTGGATGCTGTGGACAATGGGGAGAGATTAATGATGTACAGGGGTCTGTGTGGAGACTGTGGACAATGGGGAGAGATTAATGATGTACAGGGGTCTATGTGGAGATTGTGGACAATGGGAGAGATTAATGATGTACAGGGGTCTGTGTGGATGCTGTGGACAATGAGGAGAGATTAATGATGTACAGGGGTCTGTGTGGATGCTGTGGACAGTGGGAGAGATTAATGATGTACAGGGGTCTGTGTGGAGACTGTGGACAATGAGGAGAGATTAATGATGTACAGGGGTCTGTGTGGATGCTGTGGACAATGGGGAGAGATTAATGATGTACAGGGGTCTGTGTGGATGCTGTGGACAATGGGGAGAGATTAATGATGTACAGGGGTCTGTGTGGATGCTGTGGACAGTGGGGAGAGATTAATGATGTACAGGGGTCTGTGTGGATGCTGTGGACAGTGGGGAGAGATTAATGATGTACAGGGTCCTGTGTGGATGCTGTGGACAGTGGGGAGAGATTAATGATGTACAGGGGTCTGTGTGGATGCTGTGGACAGTGGGGAGAGATTAATGATGTACAGGGGTCTGTGTGGAGGCTGTGGACAGTGGGGAGAGATTAATGATGTACAGGGGTCTGTGTGGATGCTGTGGACAATGGGGAGAGATTAATGATGTACAGGGGTCTGTGTGGAGATTGTGGACAATGGGGAGAGATTAATGATGTACAGGGGTCTGTGTGGAGGCTGTGGACAGTGGGGAGAGATTAATGATGTACAGGGGTCTGTGTGGAGGATGTGGACAGTGGGGGGAGATTAATGATGTACAGGGGTCTGTGTGGAGGATGTGGACAATGGGGAGAGATTAATGATGTACAGGGGTCTGTGTGGAGGATGTGGACAGTGGGGAGAGATTAATGATGTACAGGGGTCTGTGTGGAGGATGTGGACAATGGGGAGAGATTAATGATGTACATGGGTCTGTGTGGAGGATGTGGACAGTGGGGAGAGATTAATGATGTACAGGGGTCTGTGTGGAGACTGTGGACAATGGGGAGAGATTAATGATGTACAGGGGTCTGTGTGGAGACTGTGGACAATGGGGAGAGATTAATGATGTACAGGGGTCTGTGTGGAGGATGTGGACAATGGGGAGAGATTAATGATGTACAGGGGTCTATGTGGATGCTGTGGACAGTGGGGAGAGATTAATGATGTACAGGGGTCTGTGTGGAGGATGTGGACAATGGGGAGAGATTAATGATGTACAGGGGTCTGTGTGGAGACTGTGGACAATGGGGAGAGATTAATGATGTACAGGGGTCTGTGTGGAGACTGTGGACAATGGGGAGAGATTAATGATGTACAGGGGTCTGTGTGGAGGATGTGGACAATGGGGAGAGATTAATGATGTACAGGGGTCTATGTGGATGCTGTGGACAGTGGGGAGAGATTAATGATGTACAGGGGTCTGTGTGGAGGATGTGGACAATGGGGAGAGATTAATGATGTACATGGGTCTGTGTGGAGGATGTGGACAGTGGGGAGAGATTAATGATGTACAGGGGTCTGTGTGGATGCTGTGGACAATGGGGAGAGATTAATGATGTACAGGGGTCTATGTGGATGCTGTGGACAGTGGGGAGAGATTAATGATGTACAGGGGTCTGTGTGGATGCTGTGGACAGTGGGGAGAGATTAATGATGTACAGGGGTCTATGTGGATGCTGTGGACAGTGGGGAGAGATTAATGCTGTACGGGGGTCTGTGTGGAGGCTGTGGACAATGAGGAGAGATTAATGATGTACAGGGGTCTGTGTGGAGACTGTGGACAATGGGGAGAGATTAATGATGTACAGGGGTCTGTGTGGATGCTGTGGACAATGGGGAGAGATTAATGATGTACAGGGGTCTGTGTGGATGCTGTGGACAGTGGGGAGAGATTAATGATGTACAGGGGTCTGTGTGGAGGATGTGGACAATGGGGAGAGATTAATGATGTACATGGGTCTGTGTGGAGGATGTGGACAGTGGGGAGAGATTAATGATGTACAGGGGTCTGTGTGGAGACTGTGGACAATGGGGAGAGATTAATGATGTACAGGGGTCTGTGTGGAGACTGTGGACAATGGGGAGAGATTAATGATGTACAGGGGTCTGTGTGGAGGATGTGGACAATGGGGAGAGATTAATGATGTACAGGGGTCTATGTGGATGCTGTGGACAGTGGGGAGAGATTAATGATGTACAGGGGTCTGTGTGGAGGATGTGGACAATGGGGAGAGATTAATGATGTACAGGGGTCTGTGTGGAGACTGTGGACAATGGGGAGAGATTAATGATGTACAGGGGTCTGTGTGGAGACTGTGGACAATGGGGAGAGATTAATGATGTACAGGGGTCTGTGTGGAGGATGTGGACAATGGGGAGAGATAATGATGTACAGGGGTCTATGTGGATGCTGTGGACAGTGGGGAGAGATTAATGATGTACAGGGGTCTGTGTGGAGGATGTGGACAATGGGGAGAGATTAATGATGTACAGGGGTCTATGTGGATGCTGTGGACAGTGGGGAGAGATTAATGATGTACAGGGGTCTGTGTGGAGGATGTGGACAATGGGGAGAGATTAATGATGTACATGGGTCTGTGTGGAGGATGTGGACAGTGGGGAGAGATTAATGATGTACAGGGGTCTGTGTGGATGCTGTGGACAATGGGGAGAGATTAATGATGTACAGGGGTCTATGTGGATGCTGTGGACAGTGGGGAGAGATTAATGATGTACAGGGGTCTGTGTGGATGCTGTGGACAGTGGGGAGAGATTAATGATGTACAGGGGTCTATGTGGATGCTGTGGACAATGGGGAGAGATTAATGATGTACAGGGGTCTATGTGGATGCTGTGGACAGTGGGGAGAGATTAATGCTGTACGGGGGTCTGTGTGGAGGCTGTGGACAATGAGGAGAGATTAATGATGTACAGGGGTCTGTGTGGATGCTGTGGACAGTGGGGAGAGATTAATGATGTACAGGGGTCGGTTAAACTGGTTCCCACCCTCTCATCGCTCTATAGGAAAGATGTGATTGCGCTAGAGAGGGTACAGAGGAGATTTAGGAGGATGTTGGCAGGACTGGAGAATTTTAGTTATGAGGAAAGATTGGATAGGCTGGGGTTGTTTTCTTTGGAACGGGGAGGCTGAGGGGAGATTTAATTGAAGTGTATAAAATTATGAGGAGTCTAGAGAGAGTGGATAGGAAGGAGCGATTCCCATTGGACGAGGGGTCTTTAACAAGGAGATGGATTTCGGGTGGGGGTTTTAGAGGGGATTTGAGACGAATTCTTGTCACTCAGAGGGTGATGGGGGTCTGGAACTCACTGCCTGGAAGGGTGGTAGAGGCAGAAACCCTCAACTCATTTGAAAAGTGCTTCGACATCCAGTTGAAGTGCCGTAACTGGAAAGGCTACGGACCAAGAGCTGGAACGTGGGACGAGGCTGGATGTCTCCTTGTCAGCTAGCACAGACACGATGGGCCAAATGGCTGCTTTCCATCTTGAGTTGGCTATTTCTAGGTCTCCATATTGAGCCATGATTTCCAAACTGAGTCAGGACATGCTTTGCTCGCACG
>NW_027142110.1:90000-96652 GCF_036365525.1 Heterodontus francisci | reverse complement strand
TCCTCTAAGACAAGTATATCCTTCCTTCAGTACTGAGACCAAGGACTGTACACAATACTCCAGGTGTGGGCTCACAGATATACCATCACACACCTGACTGTGTCTTGCAGGTGAAGGAAAGGCTTTGGGGTGTCAAGGGGTGAGTCACTTGTAGCCACAGTATTGATGTGATTTCGTCAGCTCAGTTCCTGGTCAATGTTTCCCCAGGATGTTGATGTTGGGGGATTCAGCGATGGGATAATGCTTTGAATGCCAAGGGGAGGTGGTTGGATTCTCTCTTGTTGCAGATGCTCATTGCCTGGCACTTGTGTGACGTGAATGTTACTTGTCCACTGGTCGGCCCAAACCTGAATGTTGTCCGGGTCTTGGTGCATGTGGCTCTGGATTGCTTCGATTATCTGAGGTAAAATACTGTGGATGCTGGAAATCTGGAAAGCATCGAGCTGAATCACTAACTCTGTTTCTCTCTCCACAGATGCTGCCTGACCTGCTCAGTATATCCAGCATTTTCTGCTGGGATATCATCTGAAGATGGTTGGGCTGAGGACACTACCCTGATAAACTCCTGCAGTGAAGGCCTGGGACTGAGATGATTGACTTCCAACAACCAAAACCATCTTCCTTTGTGCTCGGTATGATTCCAACCAGTGGTGAGTTTTCCCCCCGATTCCCACTGACTTCAGTTTTACTCGGGCTCCTCGATGTCACACTCAGTCAAACGCTGCCTTGATGTTAAGGTCAGTCTCTCTTCCCAGTAGCAGACAGGAGTGAATCGTTCCCTTTGACCCGTTGTACACTGAACATGTTCTGCTTCTTCACAGTCTGATACAGGACTGTACACAGGCCGATTAATGTAGCCCATCAAACACTCCCCAGAGCAGGTTCAGCACAGCTTAGGAACAGAGTACAGTTCCTTCAACATTCTCTCTCTGTCTTCCTCTCTCTGTCCATCTCCCTCTCTCTCTGTCCATCTCCCTCTCTCTCTGACTCTTCCCCTGCCTGACTTTCTCATTTTCTTTCCCCATCACTCTCTCTCTGCTTCTCCCTCTTTCTCTGCTACTTCCTGTGTCTCCCTCCCTTTCTCTCTCTCTCTCTTTTTGTCTCTCTCCCTCTCTCTTTCTCTCTCTTTCTCTGCCTCTGTCTCTGCCTCTGTCCATGACTCTATTTGTGCCTCCCTTACACCATCTGTCCCTCCCTGTCTCTCTCTCTGCCTCTGGCGCTCTACCTCTCCCTGTCTCTACCTCTCTATCTGCCTCTCCCTGTCTCTACCTCTCTATCTGCCTCTCCTTGTCTCTGCCTCTCCCTGTCTCTACCCCTCTCTCTCCCTCGATCTATCTCTCCCTCTGTACCCTCTCAATCCCAATCTCTCGCTGTGTCTTACCTTCCAGGCTGTTGGACACAGCTTTGCAGGAACACTGACGACACTCTCCATCCCAATCTGTTCCTCTTTCTCTCTGGTACTCTCTCCCCATTGCTATCCATCCCTCTCTCTGCTATTCTCTCGCTATATCTATCCCTGTCTTTCTCACTGTTACTCTCTCCATTTGGATGGAGGAGGAGAAAGAGAGGCAAATATAGAGGCAGCTTTACTCTGTATCGAACCCCACACTGTACCTGTCCTGGGAGTGTTTGATAAAACAGAGAGGACAGAGATTTACTCAATAGCTAACTAATAGCTTGGCAGCATTTGATGGGATAGTGTAGACGGAGCTTTACTCTGTATCCCTGGAATTTAGAAGGTTAAAGGTTGATCTGATTAAAGTTTAAAGTGGTGGATGGGGTGCCAATCAAGTGGCTGCTTTGTCCTGGATGGTGTCGAGATTCTGGAGTGTTGTAGGTTCTGCACTCATCCAGGCAAGTGGAGAGATACCATCACACACCTGACTTGTCTCTTGTAGGTGGTTGAAAGGCTTTGGGGAGTCAGGGGGTGAGTCACTTGTAGCCACAGTACTGATGTGATTTCTTCAGCTCAGTTTCTGGTGAATGTTTCCTCAGGATGTTGATGCTGGGGGGATTCAGTGATGGGATCATGCTTGAATGCCAAGGGGAGGTGGTTGGATTCTCTCTTGTTGCAGATGCTCATTGCCTGTCTGTGTGTGTTTTTCTGTGTTTGTGTTTTTCTGTGCTCTGGGACAATTTCCTCATGGGGAGTTCATAATGGTGCCTCATAATTGACTAGTTAGCAAAATGAATGTTCATGGAATGAACGGGACAGGGACAGAGTGGATACGACATTGGATAAGGGACAGAAACACAGAGAGTAGTGGTGAATGGTTGGTTCAGACTGGAGGACGGTATCTATGCCTGACATAATCTTATAGACTTCTAGTCAATCTCCCCTCTATCCTGCATTGTTCTAAAGAGATCAAACCCAGCTTTTCCAACCTAACTTTGGAGCTAAAATCCCTCATCCCTGAGAACCATTCTGGTAAATCTCCTCTGCACCCTCTCAAGGACCCTCACCTCCTTCCAAAAGTGTGGTGACCAGAACTGGACACAATTCTCCAATTGGGGCCTAACTAGAGCTTTATAAATGTTCAGCATAACCTCCCTGCTTTTGTACTGACTGTATACAGTGTACATTGGTGGTACAGGGGTATTCCCCAGGGGTTTGGATTAGGACCACTGATCTTTTTGATATATATTAATGACTTGGACTTGGGTTTACAGGGCATAACTTCAACATTACACCATCTGCAATGTAATAAACAGGGAAGGGAATAGTAATAGGACTTCAGGAGGATAGAGGCAAGTCTGGTTGAAATGGTCAGACACATGGCAGGTTAACTTCAATGCTGAGAATGTCAAATGATGCATTTTGGAAGGAAGGCTGAGGAGAAGCGATATAAACTAAATGGTACAATGTTAAAATGGGTGCAGGGACAGAGAGATCTGGGATTTCATTTGTGTCACTTTTTATATCTTCAAGATTCAATTTGGGGCTTGCAATCTCTAAGTTGAATTTAGCTTCATCCTGAAAAGTGTTAGCAAACGTGTTGGGAAATGTGTCAAAAGCTGTTTCCATTCAGACATTCCTGCATTGTGGAAGTGTGAGCAATCTTTGCAGAGACAGGAAATAGAGTTGTTTGAATGGACCTGCAGGTTTTAGTTGATGCAATAAGGTGAGAATTTGAATTGTGTCCCTTGCAGATACACAGAATTGAAGGACTCCTCAAGGACTTTGGTACTTAGAAGGTCTTATCCTACAGTTAACCATAAGTCACCAAGATAATACTTAAAAAGTCGTTTTTCTTACCTTGGTCCGTGCACGGAGTTGCCTGACTTCATGTGTGTACCTGCCGCACTAAATACTCGTTCAGAGTGACTTCCCTAGGATCATTTTCAGTCGATTACTCGGGTCCGCTACCAACGAGAGAAACGAGACCGTTTTTAAATTAACGGGACGCGTCTTCTCGTCTGTCGTCGGCCGCGGTCCCGGCAATGATGAAGAGATCCCGGACGAGCCCCCAATGTGAGAAACGTAGCCCACTTGATAATAATTTACACCAAGTCAAACTCTGAAGAAGTAAGTTATTTAACGTTCTTGCAAGATCGGTGGGGTGTCCTACAAGCAGGCACACCGATCAACATATTCAGTTCATGTTTATACAATACAAATCCATTTGTCCACGCCTTTATTTTACATTATTGGTTATAACGTATTATGACACTAACCTATCCTATGGTTGCTACAGTCTCATCCTCTGTTTACTTCTCCCCCCTACTCTAACTTTCTAGCCCCTAACTCTTGTTTTTGTTTTACCTTATTTGGCTCTCCATTATGTGTTTTAACTTGCAGCTGTCAGCCTTTATCTTAGTGGGGCAGTTTCTTATTCACTACATCCTTTGTTCTAACTCCTGCTGTTTCTCTGTTATCTGCCTAAGCACAATTTTTAAGTGATGTACTGTCCCAAGGTCTGTACTTACATACCCTTATCAATTCTCTTTGTCAGTGATGTACTGTCCCAAGGTCTGTACTTACATACCCTTATCAGTTCTCTTTGTCAGTGATGTACTGTCCCAATGTCTGTACTTACATACCCTTATCAATTCTCTTTGTCAGTGATGTACTGTCCCAAGGTCTGTACTTACATACCCTTATCAGTTCTCTTTTTCGGTGATTTCATTATGTTGTTCACAAATGACTTCTTGGTAACTTTCCACAAGCTGTAGAAACAACATTTCAGTATTTCTTATTCTCACAACATCAGTGTGGATTGTAAAATCTGTCTGTGTGTGTGTGTCTGTGTGTGTGTGTGTGTGTGTGTGTCTGTGTGTGTGTGTCTGTGTGTGTGTGTCTGTGTGTCCCTTTATGGATGTGTCTGTGTGTGTCTGGATGTGTGTGTGGTGTGAGAGAGAGAGAATATCAGGGTCACCTCGCTCCATCTCTATCTCTCCTTCTCTCTCTGTTTCTCCTTCTCTCTCACCTCTCCCAATCCGCCTCTCTCATAGAAACATAGAAAAATAGGAGCAGGAGCAGGCCATTCGGCCCCTTTGGGCCTGCTCCGTCATTCAACAACGATCATGACCGATGGTCTAATTCAGTCCCCTGTTCCCACTTTCTCCCCATACCCCTTGATCCCTTTGACATTTCGAAATATATCTCTCTCCTCCATGAATATATTTAATGACTTGGCCTCCACTGCCTTCTGCGGTAGAGAATTCCACAGGTTCACCACCCTCTACCCCATCCAGCCTCTCCCCCTCTATCTCCGTCTCCACCCTCTATCTCCGTCTCCACCCTCTATCTCCCAATCCCCCTCTATCTCCCTCTCCCGCTCTCTCTCCCTCAAACCCCCTCTATCTCCCTCAACCCCCTCTATCTCCCTCTCCCCCTCTATCTCCCTCTCCCCCTCTATCTCCCTCTTCCCCTCTATCTCCTTACCCCCCTCTATCTCCCTCTCCCCCCTCTATCTCCCTCACCCCCCTCTATCTCCCTCTCCCCCTCTATCTCCCTCTCCCCCCTCTATCTCCCTCTTCCCCTCTATCTCCCTCTTCCCCTCTATCTCCCCTCACCCCCTCTATCTCCCTCACACCCCCCTCTATCTCCCTCTCCCCCTCTATCTCCAAATCCCCTCTATCTCCCTCGCCACCCTCTATCTCCCTCTCCCCTGCTATCTCCCAATCCCCCTCTATCTCCCTCTCCCACTCTCTCTCCCTCACCCACTCTATCTCCCTCTCCACCCTCTATCTCCATCTCCCCCTCTATCTCCCTCTCGCACTCTATTTCACACATCCCCTCGATCTCAAACTTCCCCTCTATCTCACTCTCCCCCTCTATCTCACTCTCTCCCTCTATCTCGCTCTCTCCCTCTATCTCGCTCTCCCCCTCTATCTCCCTCTCCCCCTCTATCTCACATACCCCCTCTATCACACACACCCCCTCTATCTCACACACCCCCCTCTATCTCACACACCTCCTCTGACTCAATCTTCCCATCGAGCTCACTCGTCCCCTCTATCTGTCTCTCCCCCTCTATCTCCTCTCTCCTCTCCCCGCTCTCTCTCCCTCTCCCGCTCTCTCTCCCTCTCCCCCTCTCTCTCCCTCTCCCCCTCTATCTCCCTCTCCCCACTCTATCTCCCTCTCCCCACTCTATCCCATCCTTCCCCCTCTATCGCACTCTCCCCATTGATGTGTCTCTCGCCCTCTATCTCACTCTCTCCCCTCTCCTGCTCTCTCTCCCACTCCCCCCTCTCTCCTCCTCTCCCCCTCTCTCTCCCTCTCCCCCCTCTCTCTCCCTCTCCACCCTCCATCTCCCTCTGCCCCTCTATCTCCCTCTGCCCCTCTATCTGCCTCTGCCCCTCTCTCTCCCTCTCCCCCTCAATCTCCCTCTCCCCCTCTATCTCACTCTCCCCCTCTATCTCACTCTCCCCCTCTATCTGTCTGTCTCCCCCTCGATCTGTCTGTCTCTCCTCTATATGTCTGTCTCTCCTCTATCTGTCTCTCCCCCTCTATCTCCCTCTCCCACTCCTCCTGACACTCCCTCTCTCTCCTTCTATCTCTGTCTCTGCCATTCTCTCTGTCTCTCTCTCTGCCCCTCCATCTGCCTTTTCCTCTCTGTCTCTCCTCTCTCTCCTTCTATCTGTGTGTGTCTCTCTCTCTGTCTCTCCATCTGTCTTTCCCTTTCTGTCTCTCCCTCTCTCTCCTTCTCTCTCTGTCTCTGCCTCTCTCTCTGTCTCTCCCTCTCTCTCCTTCTATCTGTGTGTCTCTCTCTCTCTGTCTCTCCATCTGTCTTTCCTTTCTGTCTCTCCCCGCTCTCTCCTTCTCTCCCTGTCTCTCTGCCTCTCTCTCTGTCTCTCCCTCTCTCTCCTTCTCTCTCTGTCCCTCCATCTGTCTTTCCCTTTCTGTCTCTCCCTCTCTCTCCTTCTCTCTCTGTCTCTGCCTCTCTCTCTGTCTCTCTCTCTGTCCCTCCATCTGTCTTTCCCTCTTGGTCACTCCCTCTCTCTCCTTCTATCGCTCTCTCTCTCTGTCCCTCCATCTGTCCTTCCCTCCCTGTCACTCCATCTCTGTCCTATCTCTGTCCTTTCTCTCTGTCTTTCCATCTGTGTTTCCCTCCCTATAACTCCCTCTCAACTCGTTCCATCTCTGCCTCTCTCCCTGTCCCTCCATCTGTCTTCCCACACCCCACCCATCACTCTATCTCTCTCCTTC
>NW_027142110.1:0-82500 GCF_036365525.1 Heterodontus francisci | reverse complement strand
TATCTCCCCTCTCTCTCTTTCTGTCTTCCCCTCTCACTCTCCCTCCCTCCCTCTCTCTCTCTCTCTCTCTCTCTCTCTCTCTCTCTGTCTCCCCCTCTCCCTCTCTGTCTCCCCCTCTCTCTCTCTCTCTCCCTCTCTGTCTCCCCCTCTCCTTCTCTGACTCCCCCTCTCCCTCCCTCTCCCTCTCTGTCTCCCCCTCTCTCTTTCTGTCTCCCCCTCTCTCTCCCTCCCTCTCTCTCTCTCTCTCTCCCTCTCTCTCTCTCTCTCTCTCTCTCTCCCCCTCTCCCTCCCTCTCCCTCTCTGTCTCCCTCTCTCTCTGTCTCTCCCTCTCTCTCTCTGTCTCTCTCTCTCCACTTCTCCCTCTTTCTCTGCCACTCACTCTCTCTCTCTCTCTTTCTCTCCCTCACCCCTCCTCTCTTTCTCCCCCTCATCCCCTAAACCTCTCCGTCTCTCTATCTCTCATTCCTGCTTAAAGACATTCTTTAAAACTAACCTCTTTGACAAAGGCTTTTGTCATCAGCCTTAATCTCTCGTTCTGTGGGTTTGGTGTTAGATTTTGTTTTATAATGCACCCTGTGCAGTGTCTTTGGGATTTTTTTATACCTCACCTTCTCCTTCACTCCATCACTCTCTCTCTTTTTCTCGCCATCTCTTTCTCCCCCTCGCCCCCCTTTCTCTTTCTCCCCCTCAGCCCGTCTCTCTCTCTCTTTCTCCCCCTCACCCCCCATTTCTCTTTCTCCCCCTCACCCCGTCTCTCTCTCTCTTTCTCCCCCTCATCCCCTTTCTCTTTCTCCCCCTCACCCCGTCTCTCTCTCTCTTTCTCTCCCTTACCCCGTCTCTCTCTCTCTTTCTCCCCCTCACCCCCCATTTCTCTTTCTCCCCCTCACCCCGTCTCTCTCTCTCTTTCTCCCCCTCACCCCGTCTCTCTCTCTCTCTCTCTCTCTTTCTCTCCCTCACCCACCCTTTCTCTTTCTCCCCCTCACCCCGTCTCTCTCTCTCTCTCTTTCTCCCCCTCACCCCCCCTTTCTCTTTCTCCCCCTCACCATGTCTCTGTATCTCTCTCTTTCTCCCCATCACCCTGTCGCTCTCTCTCTCTTTCTCTCCCTCACCCCCTCTCTCTTTCTCCTCCTCACCTCGAAGACAAGTATATCCTTCCTTCAGTACTGAGACCAGGACTGTACACAATACTCCAGGTGTGGGCTCACAGATATACCATCACACACCTGACTGGTGTCTTGCAGGTGAAGGAAAGGCTTTGGGGTGTCAGGGGGTGAGTCACTTGTAGCCACAGTATTGATGTGATTTCGTCAGCTCAGTTCCTGGTCAATGTTTCCCCAGGATGTTGATGTTGGGGGATTCAGCGATGGGATAATGCTTTGAATGCCAAGGGGAGGTGGTTGGATTCTCTCTTGTTGCAGATGCTCATTGCCTGGCACTTGTGTGACGTGAATGTTACTTGTCACTGGTCGGCCCAAACCTGAATTTTGTCCGGGTCTCGGTGCATGTGGCTCTGGATTGCTTCATTATCTGAGGCAAAATACTGTGGATGCTGGAAATCTGGAATCCATCGAGCTGAATCACTAACTCTGTTTCTCTCTCCACAGATGCTGCCTGACCTGCTCAGTATATCCAGCATTTTCTGCTGGGATATCATCTGAAGATGGTTGGGCTGAGGACACTACCCTGATAAACTCCTGCAGTGAAGGCCTGGGACTGAGATGATTGACTTCCAACAACCAAAACCATCTTCCTTTGTGCTCGGTATGATTCCAACCAGTGGTGAGTTTTCCCCCCGATTCCCACTGAGTTTTACTCGGGCTCCTCGATGTCACACTCAGTCAAACGCTGCCTTGATGTTAAGGTCAGTCTCTCTTCCCAGTAGCAGACAGGAGTGAATCTTTCCCTTTGACCCGTTGTGTACTGAACATGTTCTGCTTCTTCACAGTCTGATACAGGACTGTACACGGCCCATTAATGTAGCCCATCAAACACTCCCAGAGCAGGTTCAGCACAGCTTAGGAACAGAGTACAGTTCCTTCAACATTCTCTCTCGGTCTTCCTCTCTCTGTCCATCTCCCTCTCTCTCTGTCCAACTCCCTCTCTCTCTGACTCTTCCCCTGCCTGACTTTCTCATTTTCTTTCCCTATCACTCTCTCTCTGCTTCTCCCTCTTTCTCTGCTACTTCCTGTGTCTCCCTCCCTTTCTCTCTCTCTCTCTTTGTCTCTCTCCCTCTCTCTTTCTCTCTCTTTCTCTGCCTCTGTCCCTGCCTCTGTCCATGACTCTATTTGTGCCTCCCTTACACCATCTGTCCCTCCCTGTCTCTCTCTCTGCCTCTGGCGCTCTACCTCTCCCTGTCTCTGCCTCTCTATCTGCCTCTCCCTGTCTCTACCTCTCTATCTGCCTCTCCTTGTCTCTGCCTCTCCCTGTCTCTACCCCTCTCTCTCCCTCGATCTATCTCTCTCCCTCTGTACCCTCTCAATCCCAATCTCTCGCTGTGTCATACCTTCCAGGCTGTTGTACACAGCTTTGCAGGAACACTGACGACACTCTCCATCCCAATCTCTTCCTCTTTCTCTCTGGTACTCTCTCCTCATTGCTATCCATCCCTCTCTCTGCTATTCTCTCTCTATATCTATCCCTGTCTTTCTCACTGTTACTCTCTCCATTTGGATGGAGGAGGAGAAAGAGAGGCAAATATAGAGGCAGCTTTACTCTGTATCGAACCCCACACTGAACCTGTGTTGGGAGTGTTTGATAAAACAGAGAAGACTGAGATTTACTCAATAGCTAACTAATAGCTTGGCAGCATTTGATGGGACCGTGTAGATGGAGCTTTACTCTGTATCCCTGGAATTTAGAAGGTTAAGGGGTGATTTGATCAAAGTTTAAAGTGTTGGATGGGGTGCCAATCAAGTGGGCTGCTTTGTCCTGGATGGTGTCGAGATTCTGGAGTGTTGTAGGTTCTGCACTCATCCAGGCAAGTGGAGAGATACCATCACACACCTGACTTGTGACTTGTAGGTGGTGGAAAGGCTTTGGGGAGTCAGGGGGTGAGTCACTTGTAGCCACAGGACTGATGTGATTTCTTCAGCTCAGTTTCTGGTGAATGTTTCCTCAGGATGTTGATGCTGGGGGATTCAGTGATGGGATAATGCTTTGAATGCCAAGGGGAGGTGGTTGGATTCTCTCTTGTTGCAGATGCTCATTGTCTGTCTGTGTGTGTTTTTCTGTGTTTGTGTTTTTCTGTGCTCTGTGACCAATTTCCTCAAGGGGAGGTCATAATGGTGCCTCATAATTGACTAGTTAGCAAAATGAATGTTCATGGAATGAACGGGACAGGGACAGAGTGGATACGACATTGGATAAGGGATAGAACACAGAGAGTAGTGGTGAATGGTTGGTTCAGACTGGAGGACGGTATCTATGCCTGACATAATCTTATACACTTCTATTCAATCTCCCCTCTATCTGCATTGTTCTAAAGAGATCAAACCCAGCTTTTCCAACCTAACTTTGTAGCTAAAATCCCTCATCCCTGGAACCATTCTGGTAAATCTCCTCTGCACCCTCTCAAGGACCCTCACCTCCTTCCTAAAGTGTGGTGACCAGAACTGGACACAATTCTCCAATTGGGGCCTAACTAGAGCTTTATAAATGTTCAGCATAACCTCCCTGCTTTTGTACTGACTGTATACAGTGTACATTGTGGTACAGGGGTATTCCCCAGGGGTTTGGATTAGGACCACTGATCTTTTTGATATATATTAATGACTTGGACTTGGGTTTACAGGGCATAACTTCAACATTACACCATCTGCAATGAAATAAACAGGGAAGGGAATAGTAGTAGACTTCAGGAGGATAGAGGCAGTCTGGTGAAATGGTCAGACACATGGCAGGTTAACTTCAATGCTGAGAAATGTCAAATGATGCATTTTGGAAGGAAGGCTGAGGAGAAGCGATATAAACTGAATGGTACAATGTTAAAATGGGTGCAGGGACAGAGAGATCTGGGATTTCATTTGTGTCACTTTTTATATCTTAAAGATTCAATTTGGGGCTTGATCTGTGAGTTGAATTTAGCTTCATCCTGAAAAGTGTTAGCAAACGTGTTGGGAAATGTGTCAAAAGCTGTTTCCATTCAGACATTCCTGCATTGTGGAAGTGTGAGCAATCTTTGCAGAGACAGGAAATAGAGTTGTTTGAATGGACCTGCAGGTTTTAGTTGATGCAATAAGGTGAGAATTTGAATTGTGTCCCTTGCAGATACACAGAATTGAAGGTATTTACACAACACCACATGAAGTAGTTTACCAATGTCTGACAAACTTCAAAGACTTCAAACACATGGAAGAAGAGGAGAAGGGAACAATATACAAAACCTAAGACAGTCAGACAACAGCAGTGGGAAAATGAATCTCTTTATGTGTTTTAATTTGAAGGCCTGAGCTGATGATTGAAAAAGTAGAAGTTTAAATCCCACACTGGGCTGTTGTGAATTTGAATTCTGCTTTTTCGAAAAAAAAACATAAATCTGGAATTAAAAAACCTCTGGGTTGGAATGATTCACTCCTGTCTACTAGTGCAAAGCCCGTGTGTGTCTCAGTTTTGCTGTATTTATTAATGATTTATGATGATGGGGTAGAATGCAACATACCCAAGTTTACCAATGACACAAAAATAGGCAGCATTGTAAGCAGTGTAGCTGGAAGCATTAAATTACAAAGAGATATTAATATCTTAAATAAATGGGCAAAATCGTGTTAGATAGATTTCAATGTCAGTAAAAAAGACTAGAACAGATTACTTTATAAATGGTGTAAAGCTAGAAACACTGGAGGTCCAAAGAGACATTGGGGGGTCTGTGTCCACTTGAGTGCAGTGTAGATTTACCAGAATGATAACTGGACTCTAAGGGTTAAATTACGAAGTGATATTACACAAACTGGGGATTTTTTCACTGGAATTTAGGAGGATCAAGGTGATTTGATCAAAGTTGTTGAGATATTAAGGGGAACTGATGGTGTAGTTTGGGAGAAACTATTTCAGCAGCTTGGGAACACAGGAACAGGAGTAGGCCATTCAGCCCATCGAGCCTGCTCCCCCATTCAATACTATCATGGCTGATCATTCACTTCAATGCCTTTTTCCCAGACAATCCTCATATCCCTTTATGTCTTTGGTGTTTAGAAATCTGTCAATCTCTGCTTTAAACATACTCAATGACTGAGCTTCCACAGCCGTCTGGGATAGAGAATTCCAAAGATTCACAACCCTCTGAGTCATGAAATTTCTCCTCATCTCTGTCCCAAGTGGCTTCCCCCTTATTTTTAAATTGTGTCCCCTGGTTCCAGACTCCTCAACCAGGAGAAACATCTTACCTGCATCTACCCTGTCTATCTGTAACGTTACCCCAGGGTCTCCACACAGCCTGTCTCCCCGTCCCCCTGCTTCTAAAGTGTCTCAGGGTCTCCTGGCACTTTCTATCTCTCTGCTTCTGTCTCTATCCCTCACTATCTCTCTGTTACTCTACCTCTGTCCCTCTCTCTCTGTCTATCACTCTCTCCCACCATGTTGGTTATCATTAGGGGTCGAGTTAAATCACAGACAAAATAAACACTTCACCTGTCTGCCCCGGAATAAATAGCAAAATTTGAGGCTATTTTATGTCTGTAAATGATGGGATGTTGCAAATTGATTTAAACTCGTACGTTTGGACAAACAACTTAAAAACAATTATTCACAAGTCTAGTCCAACTTAACTACAGATTCGACCCGATAAGGTAATAAATGCCAACACTCTTGAATTTGTTGCAGTACCTTAAGCTTTACTCTGTATGGCTTTCAGAAATTAAACATTACACATGCACTACAAGATTAAAGATTATACATAGGTTAGGTTACATAGAATTCCAGTAAAATAGCACTAAAATCCCAGAGAATATTCCTTCTTTTCTGAACGGAGGGATGTGACTAGTGGTGTTCCGCAGGGATCAGTGCTGGGACCTTTGCTGTTTGTAGTATATATAAATGATTTGGAGGAAAATGTAGCTGGTCTGATTAGTAAGTTTGTGGACGACACAAAGGTTGGTGGAGTTGCGAATAATGATGAGGATTGTCAGAGGATACAGCAGGATATAGATCGGTTGGGGACTTGGGCGGAGAAATGGCAGATGGAGTTTAATTTGGACAAATGTGAGGTAATGCATTTTGGAAGGTCTAATGCAGGTGGGAAGTATACAGTAAATGGCAGAACCCTTAGGAGTATTGACAGGCAGAGAGATCTGGGCGTACAGGTCCACAGGTCACTGAAAGTGGCAACGCAGGTGGATAAGGTAGTCAAGAAGGCATACGGCATGCTTGCCTTCATCGGTCGGGGCATAGGGTATAAAAATAGGCAAGTCATGTTGCAGCTGTACAGAACTTTAGTTAGGCCACACTTAGAATATTGCGTGCAATTCTGGTCGCCACACTACCAGAAGGACGTGGAGACTTTGGAGAGGGTACAGAAGAGGTTTACCAGGATGTTGTCTGGTCTGGAGGGCATTAGCTATGAGGAGAGGTTGGATAAACTCGGATTGTTTTCACTGGAACGACGGAGGTGGAGGGGCGACATGATAGAGGTTTACAAAGTTATAAGCGGCATGGCGAGAGTGGATAGTCAGAAGCTTTTTCCCAGGGTGGAAGAGTCAGTTACTAGGGGACAGAGGTTTAAGGTGAGAGGGGCAAAGTTTAGAGGGGATGTGCGAGGCAAGTTCTTTACACAGAGGGTGGTGAGTGCCTGGAACTTGCTGCCGGGGGAGGTGGTGGAAGCAGGTACCATAGAGACGTTTAAGAGGCATCTTGACAAATACATGAATAGGATGGGAATAGAGGGATACGGTCCCCGGAAGTGCAGACGGTTTTAGTTTAGGCAGGCATCAAGATTGGGCCGAATGGCCTGTTCCTGTGCTGTACTGTTCTTTGTTCGATACTTCATTTCTTTGCTACCAATGTTTATATTTAAATGCAATAAGTTTTGGTCCTGCACATTGTGCAGGTGACCTCACAATGGTCTGGCCATGACAGCATAAACCAGTAACCATGTCAACACAGTTTAAACCTAAGGATAGCTGTGATGTGGCTTCATATCATCAAGAGTCAACGTGTGGAAACATCGTAGACTTCAGTGCTGCTTTATTTAAGCGTCCATCACTTTTCTTTATCGCAATAGTTGTTGGTGTGATTTGTACTGGTACAAATCAGGTACAACTGGTCCAGTTTTGGTATTGAGAGGAAGCTGGGTGTTCTTGTTCACAAATCAGCAAGTTAACATGTAGGTACAGAAAGCAAATAGTGTGATAGCCTTTTAATCACCAACCCTTTGTAATAGAGTGAAGAAATCTAATGACAACCGTGGATAAAGTCTTAGTGAGACCACACCTGCAATACTGTTTCTAGTTTTGGTCATCTTATTGTCAGGGAGGACACACGTAGCTTGGAGGGAGTGCAACAATGGTTCACTCCGCTGATTGCTGGGATGAGGGGATTCTCTTATGAGAAGAGACAGAGTAAACTAGGCCGAGATTCCCAAGAATTTTTACATTTCTTCATGGGATGTCAGTATTGATGACAAGGCCAGCACTTGTTACCCATCCTTAATTGTCCTTGAGAAGGTGATGGTGAGCTTCCTTCTTGAACTCTGATGTTATTAGGAAGGAAGTTCCAGGATTTTGACCCAGTGACCCTGATGGAAATGTGATCTAGCTTCAAATCAGGATGGTGGAAAGGAGTTATACAATCTACAAAGGCCCAGTGTCTGCTGCGATAGCTACTGTTCACTGAAATAACAATAAAAGTCCTTGAATTAGTCTCAGCATCTCTGGGATAGGCTGAGGAAAGTTGGCCAGGAAACCAACCATGCTGCAGTCCAGAGACTCCTGCTTGAACTGCTGACTTCACTGTCCAAGATCACCTGGGCCTTCTGGTTGATATTGGAAACTAGTTCCTTGCACTAAAGAGAGGAAAAGCAATATTTCGTTATTTCTAGTGAATATATTCCCTCGTCGCACACCTCTGATTTATTTTCAGTCTTCTTTTCCTTTTCAGAACACAATATTGAATGATAAAATGATGTGCTTTAACATCAAGCGTTCCAGACGACAATCAAAGTCATTTGAGGTATTCTATTGAGCTGTTGTAATGTTTTCTGATAAAGCAGCTTAAAGTGCAGAGTCCATCAAAAACAGCATTTTGTGATCAAATCTGGTAAACTGCTGCCCAAATCGCAACAAGGTAATACACCTCCCTGCATGTACACCAGATTCCCTCTTGACTGCAGGCTTCGTTTTTTCTATAGTTGACCTTTAGTTGCTATTCAGCATCTTCTCTACAGAAGGGTGGTGTTTCCTGGAGGTTTATCAGTAAGCTGGTTTTAGTAGAAAGTGTCTCTCACCTGTTCCCTGGAAATGTCAGCAATTCAGTCTTTTAGCAGTTCAGTTAACCATTATTATATCTGTTCTGCGTCTTTAGGATCCTATTTCTGTTTTAAAATACCCTCCCTATTTATGGATTCTCCTCTTTTGGACCTCATACACCCCCTCTTCAGTGCCTTTATTGCCTCTTCATGACCAATATTCTGCACTCACTTGGTAAGAGCTGCATTCGAATGACCTGACTGATGTGACTCCTAATTTCCTTCCTTCTATCTCTCTCTGTTTCCAGTTCTTGCTGTCTCTTTCTGTCTCTCGCACTCGTGCCTGCATTTGCACTGGCTGGCTTTCTCATTCAGGCAAGCTCACCAATACTTTTTTACACTCATGCTCTTTCTTGACTTGTTCAAGCCTCGCAGCACCACAGGATGTGTTTTAACTTCATCCTGTGTAGGTGGATGCTGCAAAGTTACAATGAGTAACTGGGTGAGGCAGGCAAGTAAATATCTGCATAGATATAGGAGTGTTCAAATACTGAGTGTTTAACTGAAAAGCAAAGGGATTATTTAATAACTTTAGAGTTAAAACACTAACAGAAGTGTTCATATGTAATGGCCGTGATGAATTTGTGTATGTCATGTGCTGACAATCTAACTGGGTAATTTACAAACGTGCTAAATGATGAACTGTCAATGTTGACTTATTAACCAGTGGATGTGAGATGGTGACATCATTCTTCAGAGTAGATTTTGTCTGAGCGAGGGAGGAAAACCAATGGAAAGATTTCACAGTTTAACTATCATGGAATCATGCATTACTTCCCCTCCTCAAGACCCAGCTGTTGTATCCACAATGCCTCCATTTTTATTTTGGTGGGGGTGTGGTAAGTGTCTGGGAGTTTCACGGCACAATAGATGTAACTGGGAAGAGGGAACTTTCTGAGATATAATCATTGACGCACTTTCTCAAAAACAAATTTCTGCAGTCACCTGAATTATCGTTTCAGTCACCCAATCGCCCTGTGGACACCGTCTCCTCGCGAGTATCATCCTCGCTTAGTAGTGTGTCGTC
This sequence comes from Heterodontus francisci, assembly GCF_036365525.1. NCBI lineage: Eukaryota > Metazoa > Chordata > Chondrichthyes > Heterodontiformes > Heterodontidae > Heterodontus > Heterodontus francisci. The sequence continues at coordinate 73,018 of NW_027142110.1, read as the reverse complement.
AACATCATCACCATCCAGTCCCAAGGTTCCCAAGCGTTCCATCCTGGCAGCCGTCTGTAATTGGATCCAGAAGGGTTCTGGTCGATCAACTTCAGGCAATTGTGTTCCCGAGTGTTCTCCCTCAGTGACTGCCTGCTTTTCTAAAGGGGCATTTCCTGGGTGCAGGCACTATAACATCGGGAACATCCAAGAGGATGACCATCTGTACAACAGCACTTTGGTAAGTACATCGATTGTTTCTGTTAGTCATGTTCATGCTGCTTAATGACTGTTGCTTCTCTCAATATATTCATAGACATTAAAAAAAAAAGTTCCTCTTGTATTTAAGAAATAAATGACCTCAGACCATTTGTTACCATCTAGTCATATTGAAGATGGTGGTGTGTCTGCTATTAGTGCTAATTCACAATGTCTAATTTCCACATTGTTGATATCTTTTCTGTCTCTTGAGTATTTTGGCCATCATTTCAACTTTCCTTTGGAATGCTGTCGCACTGTTTGAGTTTTGCTGACATTCCTCATTAAATGTCCAGGCTACACCAAGGTGTGACACACTCATCCCCTTATTCAGGGAATGAGCTGAAATCTATTCATTTCTGATTTCTCCCCATCCTTGTACCTGATTGTAACAATGTACCAAGCAGGTACAGATTGAAGGCTGGGTTCTTCAATGAGTGTGGAGTTAACCACAGGCACCTCTGTCACCTCCTGTTAGTTAATTGAGTAATAATAGCAGAGGCCTGGAACAGTTTTTCTTCCTTGGCCTTGGCTCACGTGAAGTTTCAAAGGTGGGAAGAGAGCAAATGAAAAATAGGAGTGGAGAAAGGGACAGTCCAAAATCGAATTGTCACCATGTTACTGATTCAAAAATGACGACTCAAACCTAAACAGTATTGGTCACATGGGTAACAAGCTAGCCATATAACTTAATGACCCACTCATATATTTTATGTTGGGAAAGATTATTTCAAGCCTCTTTGATTGTGGTTTCTACATAGCTCAGTGTGATTTCTGGAAACTTTCTTCTGATATTTAAGCATTATAATTTAACACAACCTCTGGATGAGTTCTGGCAAAGAAAATATTTGTGAGCTAAATGTTTAGCTTTACCAGGGCAAGCGATCATTCAGACAGCAGACCTCTGTACGTCAGAGTTTAATAATTACCAAGTGAGTATTGGCTGAGAGTGGTGTCAATGAGTTGGAGTGGGCCATGTCTGGGCAGGTCTTAGAGCCAACATTTCATAGCAAACAGAATCTATTTAAACACAACATTTACCAACTACCACAAACTGAACTCATGACCAAAACTATAGCAAAGTCTCCTGATAGAAGTAGGATTATTTCTGCAACAACATGTAATGAGTGGAGGATAGGTATAAAATTATAGAATGATACAGCATAGAAAGAGGCCATTTGGCCTACTGTGTCTGTGCAGCCTCTTTGAATGTGCTGTCCGGTGCGTCCCCCTCCCTTGCCCTTTCCCCATTGCTCTGTAAATTTTCCTCCTTCAAGTAATTCACCAGTTCCTTTTTGAAGGTTGTTATTGAATCTGCATTCTCCGCCCATTCAGACAGTGCATTCCAAATCATAACTTGCTGCATTTAATAAAAACCTCTTCCTTTTACCACTGATTCTTCCACCATGACATTATTATTTTTTAATTATATATTTACTGGCCCTTCTGACACTGGAATCAGAGTAAATAAGGAGGAGTTATCAAATTCTTCATGATTTTGAACACCTCCATCAAATCTCCCCCTGACCTTCGATGCTGTAACAACCACCAGCCCATAACTGAAGTCCTTCATTTTTGGTGTCATTCTCGTAAATCTAGTGGTGCGATGAATAAAGATGGAAGCTACTTCTGTCAGAATTTTCATCTTATTACTGAGCGAATCAGCCTTTACAGCCTGTATCAAATCTTCACATCACCTTCTCTGCTGTAAGGAGAACAACCATAGCTTTGAGTTAGAATTTCAGGTGCGAAAGGAGGAATGAGAGAGAGAGAGAGAGAGAGACAGAGAGACAGAGAGAGAGCGTGCTTTCCAGAGGGAAAAGTTTGAGAAGGAATTACAAGCACAAAAAGACAGTGAAATCAGACAGATTGAATTGGTGAGGGAAAAATTGTCTTTACGTAGTGGAGAAGCCGCTGGTAATTCAAATGATCCTAGTCCAGAGACAAGCTCTGATTTCTTACACTATTCCCGGTTAGTATCCAAATTTGAAGATGATGATATTGAAGCCTTTTCTCATATACTTTGAGAATAAGTTGCTGAGACAGAACACTTGGGAACCTTACCTTTTGGAAAGGTCTTGCACTTTTTGCTCTCTCTCTCTCTCTCTCTCTATATAAAATATATTCATGAAAAGTAATTAAATTTCTATTTCTTCATGTTACTGATCAAGCTAGGACACCTGTTATTTTGCAGAGATCCTCACCCAAGCAGACCCTGGAACCAGAACCTTCTGCGAATTCTCAGTTCACACAGACCAATTCACAAGATCGAGGTGAGGGGTGAAAATTGTCTCAATTTGATAAATCGATCCCAAAAGATACAGAAACCTCTGCCAGCAGATTTATATTTTCTTCTCATTTCGCAAAAGGCTGGGAAAATACAGATTCCTATAATTGAACTTACCCAACTGCACTCAGCAGGATCTAACTTGGGAGTCATTTAGCTTCACATAACTCAGTAAACAGCTATTTGTCTGCACCTAATGAAAGCATAAAGCCTCCTCCAGTTTAGTGACTCATGTCAGCTAATCCCTCGCAAAGCTATATTGTGTCATGGGGACAAATCTGGAGTTGATTGTGGATTTAACTAAAAATAATTCAGAATTTATCAGCATTATTCTGGTTTCTTCACTGTAATTCAAATTGAATATTCAACAATACATGAAACATGTTATTTTACTGAAATCAAGAAGCATCTTTATTCAGTTGGCCGCAGAGCACCTTGACGATGAAGCAGAAAAATCCAATGGGGTCCTCAGCACCGAATGTGCTAATCAGTAACACCCTCCCCACCACCTTTTCTGGTGAAAAGTGGAGACCAGAAAAAAGTTGAAGACAGTATCAGGCTTCATGGCTGTGATTCTCTCATGATTAAAAATCCTGTCAACTCTCACTGTCCAGATAGCACCAAGCAGAAGGCCTCATTCGGGTGAGGGATTCCCAGTGCCTGTGGAATGCTATTGCAGTCAGAGTTTTAAAACATTCTCTGGATACAAGCGTCACTGGTAAAGCTGTCATTTATTGTTCATCCCTCATTGCCCTGAGAAGATGGTGGGACAGGCCCTATCATTGAGCCGCTGCTGGGTTTTTTGATGATGGTGTTTCCCCATTTTTATTAGGTAGGGAATTCCAAGATTCAGACCCAACAATGAAGGAAGAATGAGGTTTGTCAATGTTTTTCAGTATTAACTCAATAGCTGTTTAACTGTTGGACCAGAGTAAAAACCCAATTGGTTCATTAATGTTCTTTAAGAAAGGAAACCGGATATCCTTACCTGGCCTGGCCCGTGCATGGTCGACCCTTAACTGCCCTCTGAAGAGGCTTAGCAAGCCACTCAATTCTATCAAACTGTGACAAAAAAGGCAGCCGGTATTGATCTTCTTGGGGGGCAACTAAGGACAGGGAATAAATTCTGGTTGTGTCAGTAATATTCATATCCTGAGAGTGGATTAAAAAATGTTTTTCTTTTCAGTTATTTGGCCTATGCAATAATGGTGTAAACCTACAAACTTTTCTCTTGTGGGTTTGTGATACATTCTGAATCCTTGTCACAAATTCTAATCCTATTACTCTCAGCCATTCATAATTCTCCATCTAGATTATAGTTTTATGCTTAATCCAATCAACACTATAAAAATGAATGTGTAAATACCAATGTACATTTCTCCTGCTACTCAGAGTTGGTGATATCAGAGCAGGCCATTGTGTTCCATGCTTGGTACCCTACGAACCCTGCCCTTCTCCTAAGAATTCCTGACACAGACAAAATGGCTTGGCTGCAAACGCAATCGTGCTCAACACTACCCAGAGCACCAAAGAGGGACCTTGACGCGCACACGAAGCAGGATTACACTGTGAGGAGACGAACTTTTTATGCAGGTATGACTCAGTAGTGGAATAGCCCTTGAGAACTTCAGCAGACCTTTCCTGCCTTCTCTTATTTTTCCAGTTCCTCAATCCCTTCTGCAGGCACAGAATCAGACTTATCTTCAACAAAGGACAAGAACAAAGAACAAAGAAAATTACAGCACAGGAACAGGCCCTTCGGCCCTCCAAGCCTGCGCCGATCCAGATCCTCTATCTAAACCTGTTGCCTATTTTCTAAGGGTCTGTATCTCTTTGCTTCCTGCCCATTCATGTATCTGTCTAGGTACATCTTAAAAGACGCTATCGTGCCCACGTCTACCACCTCCGCTGGCAATGCATTCCAGGCACCCACCACCCTCTGCGTAAAGAACTTTCCATGCATATCCCCCCTAAACTTTTCCCCTCTCACTTTGAACTCGTGACCCCTAGTAATTGAATCCCCCACTCTGGGAAAAAGCTTCTTGCTATCCACCCTGTCTATACCTCTCATGATTTTGTACACCTCAATCAGGTCCCCCCTCAACCTCCGTCTTTCTAATGAAAATAATCCTAATCTGCTCAACCTCTCTTCATAGCTAGCGCCCTCCATACCAGGCAACATCCTGGTGAACCTCCTCTGCACCCTCTCCAAAGCATCCACATCCTTTTGGTAATGTGGCGACCAGAACTGCACGCAGTATTCCAAATGTGGCCGAACCAAAGTCCTATACAACTGTAACATGACCTGCCAACTCTTGCACTCAATACCCCGTCCGATGAAGGAAAGCATGCCGTATGTCTTCTTGACCACTCTATTGACCTGCGTTGCCACCTTCAGGGAACAATGGACCTGAACACCCAAATCTCTCTGTACATCAATTTTCCCCAGGACTTTTCCATTTACTGTATAGTTCACTCTTGAATTGGATCTTCCAAAATGCATCACCTCGCATTTGCCCGGATTGAACTCCATCTGCCATTTCTCTGCCCAACACTCCAGTCTATCTATATTCTGCTGTATTCTCTGACAGTCCCCTTCACTATCTGCTACTCCACCAATCTTAGTGTCGTCTGCAAACTTGCTAATCAGATCACCTATACTTTCCTCCAAATCATTCATGTATATCACAAACAACAGTAGTCCCAGCACGGATCCCTGTGGAACACCACTGGTCACACGTCTCCATTTTGAGAAACTCCCTTCCGCTGCTACTCTCTGTCTCCTGTTGCCCAGCCAGTTCTTTATCCATCTAGCTAGTACACCCTGGACCCCATGCGACTTCACTTTCTCCATCAACCTACCATGGGAAACCTTATCAAATGCCTTACTGAAGTCCATGTATATGACATCGACAGCCCTTCCCTCATCAATCAACTTTGTCACTTCCTCAAAGAATTCTATTAAGTTGGTAAGACATGACCTTCCCTGCACAAAACCATGTTGCCTATCACTGATAAGCCCATTTTCTTCCAAATGGGACTAGATCCTATCCCTCAATATCTTCTCCAGCAGCTTCCCTACCACTGACGTCAGGCTCACCGGTCTATAATTACCTGGATTATCCCTGCTACCCTTCTTAAACAAGGGGACAACATTAGCAATTCTCCAGTCCTCCGGGACCTCACCCGTGTTTAAGGATGCTGCAAAGATATCTGTTAAGGCCCCAGCTATTTCCTCTCTCGCTTCCCTCAGTAACCTGGGATAGATCCCATCCGGACCTGGGGACTTGTCCACCTTAATGCCTTTTAGAATAACCAACACTTCCTCCCTCCTTATGCCGACTTGACCTAGAGTAATCAAACATCTATCCCTAACCTCAACATCCGTCATGTCCCTCTCCTCAGTGAATACCGATGCAAAGTACTCGTTTAGAATCTCACCCATTTTCTCTGACTCCAAGCATAACATTCCTCCTTTGTCCTTTAGTGGGCCAATCCTTTCTCTAGTTACCCTCTTGCTCCTTATATATGAATAAAAGGCTTTGGGATTTTCCTTAACCCTGTTTGCTAAAGATATTTCATGAACCCTTTTAGCCCTCTTAATTCCTCGTTTCAGATTGGTCCTACATTCCCGATATTCTTCCAAAGCTTTGTCTTTCTTCAGCCGCCTAGACCTTATGTATGCTTCCTTTTTCCTCTTAGCTAGTTTCACAATTTCACCTGTCATCCATGGTTCCCTAATCTTGCCATTTCTATCCCTCATTTTCACAGGAACATGTCTCTCCTGCACGCTAATCAACCTCTCTTTAAAAGCCTCCCACATATCAAATGTGGATTTATCTTCAAACAGCTGCTCCCAATCTACATTCCCCAGCTCCTGCCGAATTTTGGTATAGTTGGCCTTCCCACAATTTAGCACTCTTCCTTTAGGACCACTCTCGTCTTTGTCCATGAGTATTCTAAAACTTACAGAATTGTGATCACTATTCCCAAAGTCGTCCCCTACTGAAACTTCAACCACCTGGCCGGGCTCATTCCCCAACACCAGGTCCAGTATGGCCCCTTCCCGAGTTGGACTATTTACATACTGCTCTAGAAAACCCTCCTGGATGCTCCTTACAAATTCTGCTCCATCTGGACCTCTAACACTAAGTGAATTCCAGTCAATGTTGGGAAAATTAAAATCTCCTATCACCACCACCCTGTTGCTCCTACATCTTTCCATAATCTGTTTACACATTTGTACCTCTATCTCACACTCGCTGTTGGGAGGCCTGGAGTACAGCCCCAACATTGTTACCGCACCCTTCCTATTTCTGAGTTCTGCCCATATTGCCTCACTGCTCGAGTCCTCCATAGTGCCCTCCTTCAGCACAGCTGTGATATCCTCTTTGACCAGTAATGCAACTCTGCCACCCCTTTTACCTCCCTCTCTATCCCGCCTGAAGCATCGAGATCCTGGGATATTTAGTTGCCAATCGTGCCCTTCCTTCAACCAAGTCTCAGTAATAGCAATAACATCATACTCCCAGGTACTAATCCAAGCCCTAAGTTCATCTGCCTTACCTACTACACTTCCCGCATTAAAACAAATGCACCTCAGACCACCAGTCCCTTTGCGTTCATCATCTGCTCCCTGCCTGCTCTTCCCCTTAGTCACGCTGACTTTATTATCTAGTTCCTTACAGGCTTTAGTTACTACCTCCTTACTGTCCACTGACCTCCTCATTTGGTTTCCATCCCCCTGCCACATTAGTTTAAACCCTCCCCAACAGCGTTAGCAAAAGCACCCCCAAGGACATTGGTTCCAGTCCGGCCCAGGTGTAGACCGTCCAATTTGTTATAGTCCCACCTCCCCCAGAACCGGTCCCAATGTCCCAAAAATCTGAACCCCTCCCTCCTGCACCATCTCTCAAGCCACGATTTCATCCTGACTATTCTTTCATTCCTTCTCTGACTATCACGTGGCACTGGTAGCAATCCTGAGATTACTACCTCAGAGGTCCTACTTTTTAACTTGGCTCCTAACTCCCTAAATTCTGCTTGTAGGACCTCATCCCGTTTTTTACCTATATCATTGGTGCCTATGTGCACAATGACAACTGGCTGTTCACCCTCCCCCTTCAGAATGTTCTGCAGCCGATCTGAGACATCCCTGACCCGTGCACCTGGGAGGCAACATACCATTCGGGAGCCTCGTTTTCGACCACAGAACCGCCTATCTACAACTGCAAGAAATTAGGAAAAAGTTTGATTGCCATTTATGTTGCACTTATTTTGAATTCATGTTCAGCTTTATATTTTACTGTTATTTTGTATACATTGTTATGACGAAGTGAGAAAGGTGTCTCTGGGCCCTTTACAACCTTCACCTGGACGACTGCAGCAGGATTTCATTTGAAACACACTGTGTTTTGAGCTCCCTCTTGGTGAATCCTTGTTTACCGCTTTCCAATTATAGAAATGAGCACAAACAGGCTTTCTTAGGTTTAAAGAAGAGAAGTGAAATTTATTAAAACTTAAATTTGAACTCTAATCCGGTTAACGCCTACGGATACACACGGCGCCCCACGCCAGCCTGTATACACGATATGCACATGCAAATAGAGACAGAAAAGAGCAGAAGAAAGATCAAGTGAAGAGGTTTGAGGCAATCTCTGAACAGTTTCTTGTTACTGTGCTTCGAGCTCACTGTCGAGTCCTTTTATCGGTAGTTCTTGCTGGAGGTAATTTTTGCATTTCACTGGGGCCCAGTATTCTTCTTAAACCTTGTCTCTCTCTCTCTCTCTCTTAGGGTTCCTGTGTCTTCAATGGATTCCAAAGCTGGGGAGAATGAGATGAGAGGAGACAAGATAGAGATGTTCCCAATCCAGAAGCCAGCAGCTTTCTGTCTTCAAGTTCTCGGTGACGAGTTCAATACCTGCAATAGTTAGTTCATCACATGACTAAACTGGTCTGATCACGTCTTCTGTGTACTGATCAGCAGTCTTGCTTTTTCCACCAAAACCCGAATGTTCCCTTTTTTTCTGACTGATCTTGTCAGATGATGGAAAACGCTTTGATTGGTCCCTGGAGAGAAAGCTTTGTTTGAATCTGTGGTATCTTCCCGCCTCTCATCCAGCTGGTTTCAGTGGGGGAGGGGCGGACGGACATTGGAAACTGTTGGTGTTGCGTCATCTAGTTGAGTTCTATACAAGGTGTGAACTGTTTCCGATGGGTTCTGTTGTCCGATTGACTTGATTATATATAAAACCGGTGGATTTCATTGTCTCCTTCACCAGCTTGGAGCCAGTGATGATGTAGGTGACTGGCTGAGAGCAGAAGGCAATGTCTCTGTGGGGTGGAGTGGGTTTTGGTTTAGCATTTGAAAAGCTTGTCCTTTCTGTTCTGAGACCAACAGCCTGTCCTCTGCTAACTGTTTTTTTCATCACTGTCCTTTTCACAGCCATTTCCCCCCAAACTGGGGTGTTACCCCTGGAGAATAAAGTCTTGGATTAAAAATGATAATCCTTTAGTTGCCCCTACGAGGATCTTCTGTCCACCGAGACTGAGACCCCCTTGCACAAATATCTTCCTTCATCCTCTTCTTGTTGTGTGTGAACAACCCTCATGTCCAGATCAAACCGTATCCTCTCCCGTTAAACTAAACTCTGGGGAAAACCCTCCCTCCCGCTTTGAACAAACTTACTATTGCTAAAACACATAGAAACAAGACAGTACATTCCTCTTGTCAAAACATATAGTCTTGGCAAAAACTCTCCTCTCTTATACCACACAGAAACTTCACTTTACAGTATACAGAAAAGAGAAAAACCTTTCCACATACAAGTTCTGGTTTTATACAATCTGCAAAAACAACTCATCCCTCCCGACCCAAATCTTTAAATCACAATTTTCTCTCGATGAGAGCAATTCATTGGTGTCGGAGGGGCTTTCTTGTGTTTCTGCAGTTAATAAAAACTAAGTAAAACACGACTCTAGATTGTGCCACTACCAGGAGGTGAGACATCAATCAGATCCATGGTGGGATCTCTCCATTTAAACTGAAATCCCACCATGGAGGGGACGTTATGTCCTTTATTTCTTCCCCCTTCTCCCTGTTGCATTGTTCTAATGTGTAAAAATGTTTTTTGGGACACCTCCACTTGTTTTGGGAGTTTTTTGAGATGTACGGGCAGGGGTGGTATCTCATACCCGAACGTGGTGATGTAACTCTGTAGATTGTCTACAGGGTTGTTAATGTCGAGGTGAAGTGTGATCTCGATTGTGGGAAGAATTCTCACATTTACCATCTGAACCTCTGTGTGGGGTTTAAAGCAGAAGGGCTGCTTGTTCACAGGACACCAGGTGACGTTGTGAACTCTGTAGTGGTCGAGGCTCGTCGTCACACATTATGTTCCACTGCCAGAATATGCTAGCTGAGGTGACACGTGGGCCAGGACCATCACCTCCATGGTGCAATTGACTGGCTCTACACCTTTGTATTTAAACCCACACACAGGCCTATACCTGGCAGCCTTTGAGCTCACTGTCAGTCATGGTGTGCTCCCACCGAACCACATACAGTGGGACCTCACAATAGTGCACGTATACCCCAACTCAGATGACGCCGATACTCTCCACGCGGTCCACCGGCGCAGGTGTTTGGGTCCAGCTCAGCACCGGCATCCAAAACACTATCCCCACAATGGTGTGGTTTGACTGACCACAGTCCACAGGAACCGGGTAGGCTTCTGAAGCCAGCCTGAGCTGACACGGGCCCAAACGGTTGCTGTACGGACTGAGGTGCCTGTTACTAACCCAAGAAGGAATGTGACCTTCCCTCAGGTCCTCTAATTACTGCATCCTTCATTTCGCAACCAGGCCCCAGAAAGTACACACGCGTCACTCCTTGCAGTCTGAGCCCAGGCATTCCTATCCTCCTTGATTAACTGGTTAATGGAGTGTGCCTGAGACTCCAACTGTGCTCTGACCTCCCTTAAATGGATAGTCATAGCCTGGTCTTCATACAACTCCCCTGCCTTCGACCGTGTTCCCTTCCCCCAGGACCTTTCCTAACTGGTTCTCAGGGTATTGACCTGAATCTGCAGTTCAGCATCATCTAAACTGTTGATGGCTGACGTTCCTGTGCCGAAAGTGGTCGCAGTATCATTTATCAATCCCCGTTTGTACCTTATAGAGCCAACGCTGCTCTCCTTACCCTGTGTATACAATACATCGAACTGTCCATCCCAGTCACTTAACTGGTCAAATTTCCCACAGCAGGGTTTCATACAAACGCTCCGTTTCCACCAGACACCATTCTGGTAGATACACACAGGTCAGGTTTAAAACAACTGAAATGACCTGATGGTGCACCTTGTAGTCCAGTATCTTTCCTGTGGGGACTAAAACCAAGCCATTCCCTGAGCCCGGTGTGGTGGCAGGAAAACCGATCTCAGCTCCCCTGACCAGTGGGGCTGTGGGCAGAGGCTTTCTTTCCTGGGCAACAAGTTCTGTGGCATTTACTGTGTTGGGAGGTCTCAGTGTTACACAGGAGACCATAACTCCTGTGTCAACTCAACCCCTGCCCCGAAATCCTCCCATTGCCTTATAAATGCAATGGACATTCCTTTGGGGCAGGCCCTCAGTGACCCCCCCCCCCCCCACCACAACACACACACACACGTTCCTCCTTCCACCACTTGTTCCAGCACACCTCTACACCCCTTTCGACCCCGTGAGCGTCCGTTATGTGTCGTTTCCCAGTCCGTGGTCTGGTTCCCTTTTACTGGGTCTAACTTTCTCAACCACCACCAAATTCCCGGGGAATGTTCCCCTCACGTCTGAGATAGACGCTCTTCCCTTCAGTCACCCTAACACTCGTGCCAGTAACCTTTACTTTTACACACGGCATGGAAGCCTCCCCGAAAGTGTAGCCAGCGTGGTTCATGTGCCTGGCCGAATTCGACCCCACCCAGCCTGGCCACCTTCCCTTGTGGAAATAGACCCTCTGTCCGTCCATCACCCCTGTATCACCTTTAGTCACAGTGGGTCCGTGTCCTCCAGAACCCCCGTACACAATGGATGCTTCAGTGTCTCCCCTTCTCACCCTGCCGGTCCATACGGCCATCAATAATATGAATCCCCATCGGGAGGTCTGCATCCTTCATTCTTCTGATGTCTCCCTGCTTGAAAACAAACTGACAGAATTGCATAATCCTCTGTGAGAGGTTTGATCCTCCACAGGTCCAACTGCTTATCTACAAAACATGGGAAAACTATCTACAAAACTCCACTGCCTTACTTGAGGCACCCACGGCCAGATGGTGTCCAGTCGGGGCCTCTTGTATTTCTGCACTGGCTCCTAGGGAGACGGCCATGGAACTCTTGGCCTTGAGGTCCTGTTGCTCCTCCTTACAGCCCCGGATACTGGGTCCTCGTCGTTGTCCCAGATGAACAGTGACAGGCCCATATCCACCAGACTGATGACTGGTCCTGGGCTCCTTTTGACCTTTACCTTCCCTTCCTCAGGAGTAAACAGTTTACACTGGTTGATGTGAAACCATTTTGTCCTCCTGGGAGGCTTCGCTGCAGAGATGATGGGGCTTGCCTCATCATCAATGTTGTACGTCCCCATGTACAGTGGTTCGAACACCCCTACCCGGGTGTGTAATTCCTCACCATCATCATGTCTCCTATCTTCCATTCCTGACAGCTCAGTGGTTCTAGCAGCAACTGGCTCTGGTGGTGCTGCTTCCCCAGATTGCTGACAGCCTGTCAGTGAATGCTCTGGAGGGTCTCGTACAGAATGATCCTGGGTGACCTCCCTCACCTGTAGCTCTGATAGCCCTGGAGCTGTCACATGTATGGGAACTTTCATTACTCTTCCCATCATGAGCACATGCGGGCAGTACCCTGTGCTTTTAGAATGACTGGATCGAACTCCCATTCGAATCAATGGAAGGACTTCATCCCAGCGCTGAGGGAACAACCCGATCTCCTTCCTCATCCTTTCTTTTAAAGTTTGGTCCATGCGCTCCACAATCCCTGAAGACTGGGGATTGTGAGACACATGCCACCTTCCGTGTATTCCCAAGAGTCTGAGGTTATTCCTCCTGACCTGGCCTGTGAACTGACTCCCCTGGTAGGATTCTACTACATGTGGCAATCCCCACCAGGAGAACATTTCTCTCACCAGCAACCTCACGGTTACTAGTGTGGTGTCTGATCGACAAGGAAAAGCTTCAACCAACTTGGCGAATACATCGACCAGGACCAAGCAGTACTTGTTCCCAGCCTTTGTCCTCGGTAGCAGTCCGATAAAGTCGATCTGCAAAGACCACCAGGGCCCCTCTACCCTTCTCATGTGTCCTCAGGGTGCCTTTCTTTTCTGGGGATCAGGGCTGTTCGCCGCACACACCAAACAGTTCACACAGAATTCCCAAACTTCTTCCCTGAGCTGGGGCCAACACCCTACCTCCTCTACCCTCTTCCAGGTGGTTTCTGGCCCTGGCTGTCCTGTTCCCAGATCCGTGTGGGCCAACTGAAGAAATTGTTCCCGGTGCTGTTCGGGAACTACCCATCGATCCCCCTTAAAGAGCAATAACCTCTTTAACAACCACGTCCGCTGCCCTGACCGGACCTTCAACCTTTTCTTGCCTAACCAGCTTTTCTCAGACCGCTCTGATAGCCGAGTCCTCTGCCCGGACCTTGGTTAGGTCGGGAGCTAACACTATCCCCTGGGTCCCTCCTTTGTCCCAAAGTGCTGTGACCGGCCCTGCCTGATAGAGATCCCAGAATTCTCCCTCTCTTCTTCCCTGTTTTACAAGCTCGTTGGCCATAATGTTTCCCTGCCACCTCGGCTCTGACCTGAAGTGGGCTTTCACTTTGTGGATGTAAAAGTCCTCTCCACTGCCTGCAGCCGCAGGGATCATTTTCAACAAAGGGGCCGTTGTAAGGGGTTTCCCGTCCGCTGCTTTAACGTCACGGTGGCTCCAAATCGCCAGATATTCGGTACACGGGTTGCAGGTGAACATCAAGTCTGAACAAATGGTGTAAGGACTGGGGAATTCCTCGGGATGTGTAACCACATACTCCACCGCCGAGAATTCTGTGTATCGGACACTCATGGTGTTGGGGAGTTTCATTATCTTGGCCACCTTGGCCTCAGGGTCACAAATCCCACATCCCGTGAGTCACTTCCCGTTTACGATAGAACTTGATCCAGCAACATAGATGTCCCTGCCGGAAGGTTGGACTGCGGCCTTGACCCCTACATCGTGATCCCAAACCCCTTCAATAGTGCACCTGAGAGCTTCCCCTGCATATGTGAGGTTCATGGTGAGTTTGGGCTCTGTGACCCCCAGCACTTTCAGATTTAGCTGAGACAGTAGTAAAGTCCAGCACTCAATGTGAACACTGGTCACTGTGCCGTCCTTTATCCTACCGTCCAGCAGTATTTGAGTGGGGATATGGTGGGTTAACAATGTGATGAGCAAACACCCAGTGAAAAGCTGAGATTGTTTCATGGCCCAATGGGCGGTATAGAAGATGCCTTTCACAATTGGAGTTATCCTTGCTCCACGTCTGTGAGGACCCTTGAGGAGTACACTCCTGGAGTAACACTGCACCGAAGGTTATACCCACTGGAGGTTACTTCCAAGAAGAAACCCTCACCCCCATTAATCACCACTCGTGCTGGTGCCATTTGGAGGTCCTCCTTGAGGCACACTAACACTACCTGGCATTCCCATCCCACTCCCATCCGACTCCCTTCAGGAAAAGCCAGAGCAGAGGAACTGCTGTGGTGGTGTAGCCCTCAATGAAGTTGTGGCAGTACCCTGTGAGCCCCAGGAAAGACCTTACCCCGGTCACGTCTTTCGGCCCTGACAACTCCTGTATTGCCTCCCTCCTTGCCTCATCTATGCAGCGCTTTCCTGCCCCGCATGGTCAAACCCAGAAATTTAACTTCAGGCTGAGCAATCTGGGCTTTCTTGGGATTCACCTTGAATCCCATCTCCTTCAGTAGCCCTGGCAACTCTGCTGATAATGGGCCATGTTTCCCCTCCCCCCTCTCAGAAGAGCAACAAATGGTCCGTGTATTGGACTAGTTGGTGTGGTCGGCTGAACACTTTGAGTTCATCAGCCATGCTCTGGTGGATGATAGATACAGTTGTGGAAGCCCTGGGGAAGACAAGGCCAAGTATACTGTTGGCCTTTAAAAGTGAAAGTGAACTTCTACCAGTCCTCCCATTTGAAAGAGATTGAACAGAAGCTGTTTGAAATATCCAGCACTGAAAACGTGATTGCGGTGGCTGGAATGCTCCCTATGAGGTTCAGCTACTGCTCTCACTGCAGGCGTGAATGCTGGAATGTTTTTATTAAGGACTCGATAGTTCACGGTAGCTCTCCACAAATTGTCCGGTTTGGTGACCGGCCAAAGTGATCGAAGGTCTGGGCTTAGCCTTATGAATCACACTGAAAGATGATAAATAATGCAATCGACACAGATTTCAGATTTCGAATAATAAAAGTATGTTTAATATGTACAGCAAATCTCAATATGGTAAAACCCATGCTAACGTTCTTCTCCGACTAAAAAATAGATTACTTCCCCTTGGACTTCTTAAACTAAACCCCTCTGTGTTCCCTAACCCACAATCGGTTAACTCCCAACACTACACTAACCCCCTTTCCTAAGGTTTGGTCAGGACATGCAGAGGTAACTCTCCACATGGCTGTGAGTCGAGTATTCTGCAGGCTGTGGATGAAATGCTCACACTGTTGACTTTGGATGCTGGGTCATGTCTTCTACGATCGAAGTCCTTGGGGCCGTACCCATTCCTTCGGGCATGCGACTTCCTTTGGTCCTGTTTGTAGAGGGAGCAGCGTGCTCTGATCTTCTGTCCTGTCGAGCTGTGTGGCTGCTGTCCATTCCACATCAACTGTTCAATCCTCTCCTTCCTCAGGCTGCTTCACTTCTACTGATCAGCGGTCTTGAGTTCTATACAAGGTGTGAACTGTTTCCGATGTGTTCTGTTGTCCGATTGACTTGATTATATATAAAACCGGTGGATTTCATTGTCTCCATCACCAGCTTGGAGCCAGTGATGATGTGGGTGACTGGCTGAGAGCAGAAGGCAATGTCTCTGTTGGGGTGGAGTGGGTTTTGGTTTAGCATTTGAAAAGCTTGTCCTTTCTGTTCTGAGACCAACAGCCTGTCCTCTGGTAACTGTGTTTTCAACACTGTCCTTTTCACAGCCATTTCCCCCCAAACTGGGATGTTACCCCTAGAGAATAAAGTCTTGGATTAAAAATGATAATCCTTCAGCTCACATGCATATACGATAGGCATATGCAAATAGAGACAGAAAGAGCAGAAGAAAAATCAAGTGGAGAACTTTGAGGCAATCTCTGAACAGTTTCTTGTTACTGTGCTTCCAGCTCACTGTCGAGTCCTTTTGTTGGTAGTTCTTCCTTGTAGGTAATTCTTGCTTTTCATTGGGGCCCAGTATTCTTCTTAAACCTTGCCCCCTGTCGGAGACTTTTCTCTCTCTTGGGGTTCTTGTGTCTTCAATGGATTCCAAAGCTGGGGAGAATGAGATGAGAGTAGACAGGAGAGAGATGTTCTCAATCCAGGAGCCAGCAGCTTTCTGTCTTCAAATTCACTGTGGCGAGTTCAAAAGCTGCAACAACCAGTTAGTCATGTGACTAAAATCAAAGCACAATACTGCAGATGCTATATTATAATTATTTATTATAGTCATGTGACTAAACTAGTCTGACCACGTCTTCTGTGTATCAGGAACAGGGACTGTTTCCTTTGTGCCAACACTGTCTGCTAGTTTGCAAAAATGTATTTCTGGCTCGGGGCCTGAAAATGTCTTGTAATAGTCCCTCTTTCCCAGCAATAATTTGAAGTTTGACGTGCATGTGGTGAAATTAATGTGCCTCATTCTTGGTTGGTGGGGGCCTGCATGACAATGTGTATATATATGTGTAAATGTAAGCCTTTTTAGGGAAAGAAATCTTCAAAGGATGCAGTGGGGGGACCAGATCCCTGAGATATGAATACTTTTACACATATTTTTGTCCCCCATTTATCCTTATTTGTGTTCAATGACTTGGAACTTCCATTACCTTGTGTGGGCGAGCCTACAGTGATCTGTTAAAAGAATAAGCAATACCCTTTGAGAGTGAAAGTGCAGGCCTTGATATTCAAGGTCCTGATAAGACACTAATTCATTGAGCTCTTCATTTTAGTGCAATCACTTCACAGGTGTAGGACAGCATTGATTCTGTATGTTCACTCAATAGATTTATCCAAAACAAAATCCCTTCAAAGTCGCAAAAATGCCAAGAATGTCTGAACAGTATCTGAGACCCTATCAAATTCAGTTTTGCACCATGTGTAAATTAACCAGCAGAGAAAGCAAGTGTTGAAGCACTTGAACATTTCTCGTGTCTTCCACACACACTGTTCCAGTGTCCTTTCCCAATCTGAATCTATGTGCTGTGATGAGGAAGGTCTTTAGGGAGCTCATTACCCTGGTTTCGGGAGGCCTATGTATTTTCTTTCCTCCTCCTATCCATCACTTGGTAATCCTGGAAAGGAATAACTAATCAGACACAATTACAGAAAACCACTCACTATTAAAAAGGTTCACAATCTGGGCTCTGCCAACAACAGTCGGCACAGATATTAAAGGAAATCATCGGGAGTTCTTTGTGACATTTTCTAAGTGTACATTTTTGTCAATAGTTCCCATATTCCTTTTATATTATGTCATTTGTTTTGAAAAGTGACTAAAATAAATTTCAGTGCATAAATGTTTTGTGATTTTATTTTGAAATGGAAGCTAGGTTCTGCTATGATGTGTGTACTTCATATATAAATAATGTTACGTCACTGCCCAAAATTACTGCCATCTGCATGTTTCATGCATTGAGAGTTGACCTACTTGACTGAGACCTTCTGAACTTTATTGATAACCGTATCCTCGAAACCAAGGCCAGTGACTGGGTAAGAGCAGTGTCGCCATGTTTTTACAACAGCTGATCAAAACAGAGTAACAAAGCCACACACAGTTCAATAGCCCAGTCGCTGGTTGGAAAACAATATAGTGATCTATTTGCATTCTTCATCTGCAAGGTCTTTGTTTTCCCTCCTGATTTGGACCAGTTTTCCCCAGTAAGGATTTTTTATGCATTGATCATCAGCTGGAAAATGACACTGGGCAGATCCACAGAATATCTGGTGTTGTCAGTATAACTTCCAACATCAGCCCACACCTCCAACCCCCCCCCCCCCCACCCCCCACTGCCCTCACACCACCCCCTCCGCTCTCCCCGGCCCTCCCCACCCTCCATTTCAGTGTAAGAGTCAAAAAGATATTCACCGAAGTGGTGGTCTGAACAATTTGATTGACAACTTCTTGTGTGGCCACTTCCAACATTCCCTATTTTATATTGTCTGCCCCCATCCCATGCTGGAATGTCTGGATTTTTTTTGCTGTTGCCTTTGGTATCTCCTCAGTTTTCCTTGTATCCCAGTCTCCTCTCCTTCCCAAATTCTCGGTGTATCTATTTATCTCTATCACCACGAGCTTGATCAGTTTCAAAGCTGTTGTTCCGTGGTTGCTACGAGTTGAATGATTTGAATAAGCTTTAACCAAACTGGAGAGTGTTATAAACATGTGCTACGCAGAATGATTTTTTTCATCCATTGGTTGGAAACCTGAATTAAACTTGAAAAAGAAAGCAGCTGAAACGGCCACCACAATTTGCATTGAAATATCTCACATACCAGTGTATCGAGGCAGAGACGGATATCCGATTAATTTCCCACCAGAACAATGGCTTGCAAATTCTGAATGAGCTCTGCCTTACCTCCATTAACAAGACATTCAAAGCCATCTTGGAACATTAACACTGGTGGAGATGAACTTCAATTAGAGCAGATGGGATTGGGGGGAATGTACTGGGATAGATTGAGAACTGGTTAATGGACAGGAAACAGAGGGTAGGAATAAAGGGGTCGTCAAGTTGGCAGGCTGTGACTAGTGGGGTACTGCAAAGAGGGAGAGAGAGATAGAGACAGAGAGAGAGGAATAGATAAAAGGAGACAGAGATAGAGGAAGAGACAGAGACAAAGAGAGAGATGGAAAGGGACAGACAGTGACAAAGGGAGACAGAAGGAGAGACAGAGAGAGGGGGAGATAGAGGGAGAGAGAGACAGAGGGCGAGTGAGAGACAAAGAGGGAGACAGGGAGAGACAGAAAGAGAGAGAGAGAGACAGAGACAGATGGATTGGGAAAGACAGCAACATAGGGAGACAGAGAGAGACAAAGAGAGAGGCAGAGGGAGAGAGTCAGAGAGAAAGAGTCAGAGAGGCAGAGATGATGTTAGGGAGAGACAAACTGAGTCATGGACAGAGGGAGATAAAGAGAGATCGGGAGAAACAGAGTAAAAGAAGGAGAGGGAAATAGACAGAGAGTCAGAGAGAGAGACAGAGAGAGAGAGAGATGGAGAGACAGAGAGAGAAGGAGAGAGAGACAGAGACAGAGACAAAGAGAAAGGGAGGGAGGGAGAGAGAGACAGAGAGGGAGAAAGGGAGGGAGGAAGAGAGAGACAGAGAGAGAGAAAGAGAAAGGGAGGGAGGGAGAGAGAGAGAGGCAGAGAGAGAGGGATACAGAGGGAGAGTCAGAGACAGAGAGAGAGACAGGACAGATGGATAGGGAAAGACAGTGATGCAGGGAGACAGAGAGAGGGGGAGAGAGAGAAACAGAGAGGGAGGGAGAGAGAGAAAGACAGAGAAGGAAGGAGAGAGAGACAAAGAGAGGGAGTAAGAAAGATGGAGAGACCAGGGAGAATTAAAGAAGGAAAGGACTGGAGGATTGCTAATGTTGTACCATTGATTAAAAAGGGAGAAAGGGATAGACTGAGTAATTACAGGCCACTCAGCCTATCTTCAGTGGAGGGAAATGATTGGGATAAATTCTGATAAACAGTAGTAATAGTCATTTAGAAAGGTGTAGATTAATCAAACACAGTCAGCATGGATTTGTTAAGTGAAGATCGTGTCAGACTAGCTTGTGTGAATTTTTTGTGGGGGTAACTAGGAGGGTCGATGAGGGGAGCAGCTCATCACCACCTTCTCAGGGAAATTAGACAATAAATGCTGGTCTTGTCAGTGATGCCCAGATCCCAGGAATGAATTTAATACAGTGTCAGCTCCTGTACACATACAGTAAACAATGGGTACAAGGGAATGATTCACTCCTGTCTAGTACTGTGTGTCTCAGTGTCTCCATGTCTGTGTCTCTGTCACGTTTAAAGCACTAACAGTACACTAGTGAGGAGTCAGTCTCTGAAATAAATGTCTCAGCGCTGCGGTAACATAAAATGGCCACCGTGAACAAAACTAAAATGGCTGACTGATGTTTGTGGATATCCACACATGTTCTGAGAGAGACAAAGAGGGAGACACAGAGCGAGAGGGTGACCCAGACTCACAGTGATAGCAGAATATTGGTGTAGGGCTCCCAGGGCAAGGGCTGCATGGGGTGAGATACAGAGTAAAGACAGGGCCTATTGTATTATAAACAGAGAAATGGTCTTGTGCAGTACAAAGTGAGACCGGGTGAAACGCAGCAGAAGCAGAGACAACTCCCAGGGCAGGAACATCATGGGGTGGATACAGAGTGAATCTCACTCTCCACTGTCCGAAACAGACAGAGAGAGAGAGAACGAGAGAAATAGAGAGAGACACAGACAGACAGGGTGACTGAGAGTGAAAGAAGGATATTTAATATCAGACATCGGAAGAGGAGGAGGCAATTTAACCCCTCAACCCTGTTCCAGCATTCAATGAGCTCAGGGCTGATCTGTGATCTAACTAACACCATATATCCCGCCTTTGCCCCTTATCTCTGAATACCTTTGGTTAACAAGAATCTATCAATCACAGATTTAAAAATTAACAATTAAGCCAGCATGAATTCCTATTTGCAGAAGAGAGTTCCAAAATTGCAAAGAAATCCAAAGGACTGATTGGACAGGCTGGGGTTGTTTTCTTTGGAACAGAGGAGGCTGAGGGGAGATTGAGTTGAGGTGCATAAAATTATGAGGGGCCTCGATAGAGTGGATAGGAAGGACCTATTTCCCTTAGCACAGAGGTTCATAAGTGGGGACATAGATTTCAAAATGTCCACAACCAATATCATGAGGGTGTGATGGCTCCCACAGTGGAAGAGCTTGCTGGCTGTTTAAAATGGAGGATATTCCCTCTGGATCTCTCCCCATGTTTCTCTCTCCATATCGATCTCTTATATGTTTGTGCACACAGCAATGAAGGATTACATCAAATTAATATATCTTACATTCTCCCTTTCAATCCACCCCAACAATATCTCTCTCTCCAACCTTGTCCCTCTCTGCAGCCCTGTCTCTGCCTGCATATCAAACCCTCTCTCCCTCTGTCTCTCTCCTAGTGTCAGAGATAGCAGGAGGGAGAGACAGAGAGAGGAAGACAGAGAGAGAATGTTGAAGGAACTGTACTCTGTTCCTAAGCTGTGCTGAACCTGCTCTGGGAGTGTTTGATGGGCTACATTAATCGGCCGTGTACAGTCCTGTATCAGGCTGTGAGCAAGCACAGCTTGTTCAGTGTACAACGGGTCAAAGGGAACGATTCACTCCTGTCTGCTACTGGGAAGAGAGACTGCCCTTAATATCAAGGCAGCGTTTGACTGAGTGTGACATCGAGGAGCCCGAGTAAAACTGAAGTCAGTGGGAATCGGGGGAAATCTCCCCACTGGTTGGAATCATACCGAGCACGAAGGAAGATGGTTTTGGTTGTTGGAGGTCAATCATCTCAGTCCCAGGCCTTCACTGCAGGGGTTTATCAGGGTCGTGTCCTCAGTCCAGCCATCTTCAGCTGAGATCCCAGCAGAAAGTGCTTTAAATACTGAGCAGGTCAGGCAGCATCTGTGGAGAGAGAAACAGAGTTAGTGATGCAGCTCGATGCTTTCCAGATTTCCAGCATCCACAGTATTTTGCCTCAGATAATGAAGCAATCCAGAGCCACATGCACCAAGACCAGGACAACATTCGGGTTTGGGCCGACCAGTGACAAGTAACATTCACGTCACACAAGTGCCAGGCAATGACCATCTGCAACAAGAGAGAATCCAACCACCTCCCCTTGGCATTCAAAGCATTATCCCATCGCTGAATCACCCAGCGTCAACATCCTGGGGAAACATTGACACCAAACTTAACTGAACAAATCACATCAATAGTTTCTTCACCCAGTGGCTGGTGGGTGTCTGGAACTCACTGCCTGAAAGGGTGGTTGAGGCAGAAACCCTCATCACATTTAAAACAATCTCTTGGATATTCACTTCTCTATATTTAAAATGGGTAAGGAATAACTCTCCTCGTCTACACTGCCTCATCGCACACTCTCAGAGAAGGTACAGCATATCTTCGATACAGAGTAAAGCTCCGTTTAAACATTCCCTGGAGTGTCAGATTAACCCGGGTCACTCACTGTGCCCGGCTCAGCCTCAAGCCTCACCTGCCTCAGTCACTGAGACGCTCCTGTATCACTTGCCTTAGCATAAGTGGATGCCGGGTTTGGGAGCAGGACAGGCACACGGGATTAGGACGACTGCTCATGTGGAGGATAAGCATCAGTAATCCCTCAGAGAATCAGAACAGACCAGCGAGACACAGCAAAGGAAACTTGTGTTGAATTTGTGAGTCTTGCATTGTGGAATGTTTCAGTATTTGGTGAGAATGTTGAGCCAGTGACATTTTGCCCCAGTGGGATGAATAGATACGATATGACTTGATTACAACAGTAAGGTACCGTGTGCACTGTAAATATGGACTGAAATCACAAATCACAATGTAACTGATCAATTTTCAGCTGAATTTTATGACTACAGTTATACCTGCTATCCTGTCAGAATGTACATAAGACACGATGGGATGATGTCAAAGTGGACACTGTTGAATTTACTAGCTTGATCTTTGTGGGAACACAAGGGTTAAGTAAGGTAAAAATATTAAATGGTCAATTCGCTTGTTTAAGTAAACACTGAACAGAAATGGGTCTGGAATGTCCTATGTGCTGCATTCCTACTCCTACATCTACTCTGTCAGGACCCCTCATGATTGAACACCTCGATCAAATCTCATCTCAAGTTTCTCTTCTCTATGGAGAACAACACCAGTTTCTCCAATCTATCCAGGTAACTGAAGTCCCTCATCCCTGGAACCTTGCTCGTAAATCTTTTCTGCATCCTCTCTAAAGCCCCCACATCCTTCCGAAAGTACGGTGTCCAGAATTGGACACAATACTAGTTGAGGATGAAGCAGTGTTTTATAAAGCTTCATCATAACCTCCTTGCTTTTATACTCTAAGCCTCTATTTACAAAGCCTAGGATCCCATATGCATTTTAACCACTTTCTCAACTAGCTCTGCCACCTTCAGTTTGTGCACACACATCCCCAGGTCTCTCTGTTCCTGCACCCAATTCCTTCTGTTCTTAGGTTCTCATAACAGAGGGACAGAAGGACAGGGAGGTCTAGAAAGAAGGAGGGGAAGAGAGAGCAAACAAACAGGAAACACGTATGGGAACACCACCACCTGCAAGTTTCCCTTAAGTCACACACCATCCTGACTTGGAACTATATCGCTGCTCCTTCACTGTGACTGGGTCAAAATCCTGGATCTCCCTTCCTAACAGCACTGTGGGTGTACCTACCCCACATGGACTGCAGTGGTTCAAGAAGGAGGCTCAACACCACCTTCTCAAGGGCAATTATGAATGGGCAATAAATGCTGGCCTGGCCACTAACGCACACATCCAACAAATGAATCAAGAAAATAAAAATTTGACACCGAGTCACTTCAGGAGATATTAGACCAGATGACCAAAAACTTGGTCAGAGGTTGGTTTGAGGGAGAATCCTCAAAGAGGAAAGAGAGTTAGTGAGATGGAGAGGTTTAGGAAAGGAATTCCAGAGTTAGGGCCTTGGCAGCTTGAAGGCACGGCCACCAATGGTGGAACGATTCAAATTGGGGATGTTCAAGAGGTCAGAATTAGAAGATGGCAGATATTGGTGGATTGTGGAGCTGGAGGAGATTGCAGAGATAGGGAGGGATCATTTGTGGAAGACAATTCCAAAATTCCACCATCCTTTGTGTGAGGAAGTGTTAATAAATTTCACCCTTGAAAGGGTCTTCGACTAATGTTCGATTTTTCGACTGTGCCCCTCGTCCGAGACTCCTCCAACCAGTGAGAAGAGTTTCTCTCTATCTACCCCATCAGTTTCCAGTATTGTCTTGTAAACTTTGATCAATTCACCCAGCACAGTGGCACAGTGGTTAGCACCGCAGCCTCACAGCTCCAGAGACCCGGGTTCAATTCTGGGTACTGCCTGTGTGGAGTTTGCAAGTTCTCCCTGTGTCTGCGTGGGTTTCCACCGGGTGCTCCGGTTTCCTCCCACATGCCAAAGACTTGCAGGTTGATCGGTAAATTGGTCATTAGCAATTGCCCCTAGTATAGGTAGGTGGTAGGGAAATATGGGGACAGGTGGGGATGTGGTAGGAATACGGAATTAGTGTAGGATTAGTATTAATGGGTGGTTGATGGTCGGCACAGACTCGGTGGGCCGAAAGGCCTGTTTCAGTGCTGAATCTCTAAACTAAACTAAACTAAACACCCCTTACACTTCAAAATTCCAGGGATACAGAGTAAAGCTCCGTCTAAACTGTCCCTTCAAATGCTGCCAAGCCAAGTACAGAATGGAGTTATCTACAGAGCAAATCTCTGTCCTCTCTGTTCTATAAAACACTCCCAGGACAGGTACAGTGTGGGGTTAGATACCGAGTAAAGCTGCCTCTATATATGCCTCTCTTTCTCCTCCTCCATCCAGATGGAGAGAGTAACAGTGAGAAAGACAGGGATAGATATAGAGAGAGAATAACAGAGAGAGGGAAGGATAGCAATGGGGAGAGATTACCAGAGAGGAAGAGATTGGGATGGAGAGTGTCGGTCAGTGTTCCTGCAAAGCTGTGTGCAGCAGCCTGGAAGGTACCACGCAGGTCCTGTTCCGTGATAAATAACACACGTCTTCGAAGATTCTTAAAAATTTTAAGGGACTGCACATGGGTCAATAAAAACTTGCCGTGCACAACAACTAAATTTTCTGGGAACATTGGAGCCAGCTGTAGCTCAGTGAGTAATAATCCTGCCTCTGAGTTATACGTTTGTGAGTTCAGGTCTGAACACAAAATCTAGACTGATGTCACCCAACAGAAAATCAGAACAGACCAGAGAGACACAGAAAAGGAAACTTGTGTTAAATTTGTGAGCCTCGCTTTCTGTAATGTTTTAGTGTTTGGTCAGAATGTTGACCCAGTGAAATTTTGCCCCTGTGGCATGAGAGTTATCTGAATAGAGATTATAACATCTTATTACAACATGAAGGTACCGTGCGCACTGAGTATAACAACATTTGCAGCGTCCCATCATGTAAAATACTTTACTGGGTGTGGGATCAGGGTTTGATATTTCCAAAACACTGAGGGAAACTCTAACTTTTAATCAGCCCTGGGAGGAAAGTAAACCTGGAGACTTTCAAACAGTAATCAATGTCTGATTTGATCAATTATTAGGGATTAATCAATTTAGTATACAAAGCAGACAGAATATGCCGTTAAAGAGCGGGATATGGGTTTCCTACCAGCCTGCAGAAGGAAGTGCACCCTCTGCAGTTGTGGTTTCACCAAAAGCAGCCAAATTAAAATAGCAGATTGATGTATGTGGAGTTTTACTGAGGTTCTGAGAGAGGAGAGAGAAACAGGCATAGACTCAGACAGCCAGACACACACCCACACACAGAGAAACACACAGGCACACAGAGAAACACACACAGAACCACACACACAGAGACCGACATGCACAGACCGACATGCACAGACACACAGAGACCGACATGCACAGACACACAGACACACAGACACACAGAGACCGACATGCACAGACACACACACAAACAGACTGCCCAAGGGACAGAGAGTGACAGAAGAATATTTCAATTTCTATAATATTTCAATTTCAGTTTCTATAAGATCCCCCCTCATTCTTCTGAACTCCAATGAATATAATCCCAATCTACTCAGTCTCTCCTCATAAGCCAACCCCCTCAACTCTGGAATCAACCTAGTGAACCTCCTCTGCACCCTCTCCAGTGCCAGTACATCCTTTCTCAAGTAAGGAGACCAAAACTGCACACAGTACTCCAGGTGCGGCCTCACCAGTACCTTTATACAGCTGCAACATAACCTCTCTGCTTTTAAACTCAATCCCTTTAGCAATGAAGGACAAAATTCCATTTGCCTTCCTAATTACTTGCTGTACCTGCAGACCAACCTTTTGCGATTCATGCACAAGGACACCCAGGTCCGTCTGCATAGCAGCATGCTGCAACTTTTTACCATTCAAGTAATAATCCTTTTTACTGTTACTCCTACCGAAATGAATAACTTCACATTTATTAACATTGTATTCCATCTGCCAGACCTTTGCCCACTCACTCAATGCATCTATGTTCCTCTGCAAAGTTTCACAGTCATCTGCACACTTTGCTCTGCCACTCATCTTAGTGTCATCTGCAAACTTTAACACCCTACACGTGGTCCCCAACTCCAAATCATCGATATAAATTGTAAATAATTGTGGTCCCAACACCGATCCCTGAGGCACACCACTAGTGACTGATTGCCAACCAAAATAGCACTCATTTATCCCCACTCTCTGCTTCCTGTTAGTCAACCAGAGAGGGAAAGGCAGTTGGAGAGACAGAGAGAGAGAGAGACGCAGAGATGGAAGGAGAGAGATGGAGTGACAGGGAGGGAAAGACAGATGGAGGGACAGAGTGAGAGACAGAGAGAGGAGAGAGATGGAGTGACAGGGAGGGAAGGACAGATGGAGAGACAGAGAGCGAGAGACAGAGATAGAAGGAGAGAGAGGGAGTGACAGGGAGGGAAAGACAGAAGGAGAGACAAATGGAGGGACAGAGTGAGGGACAGAGAATGGAGAGAGATGGAGTGACAGGGAGGGAAAGACAGATGGAGGGACAGAGTGAGATAGACAGAGATAGAAGGACAGAGAGGTAGTGACAGGGCGGGAAGGACAGATGGAAAGACTGAGAGCGAGAGACAGAGATGGAAGGAGAGAAAGGGAGTGACAGGGAGGGAAAGACAGATGGAGAGACAGAGAGAGAGAGACAGAGATAGAAGGAGAGAAATGGAGTGACAGGGAGGGAAGGACAGATGGAGAGACAGAGAGCGAGAGACAGAGATAGAAGGAGAGAGAGGGAGTGACATGGAGGGAAAGACAGATGGAAAGATTGAGAGAGAGAGAGGCAGAGATGGAAGGAGGAAGAGGGAGTGGCAGGGAGGGAAAGACAGATGGAAAGACTGAGAGAGAGAGACAGAGATAGAAGGAGAGAGAGGGAGTGACAGGGAGGGAAAGACAGATGGAAAGACTGAGAGAGAGAGACAGAGATAGAAGGAGAGAGAGAGAGACAGAGAGGGAAAGTCTGATGGAGGGACAGAGAGAGAGACAGAGAGAGGAGAGAGAGAGGGGGAGTGACAGGGTGGGAAAGACAGATGGAGGGACAGAGTGAGAGACAGAGAGAGAAGGAGAGAGATGGAGTGACATAGATGGAAGGACAGATGGAGGGATAGAGAGAGGGAAACAGAGATACAAGGTCAGAGATGGAGTGACAGAGAGGTAAAGACAGATGGAGAGACAGAGGGAGAGAGACAGAGATAGAAGGAGAGAGATGGAGAGACAGAGATGGAAAGACAGATGGAGGGGCAGGGAGAGAGAGACAGAGAGAGAAGGAGAGAGAGGAAGTGACAGAGAGAGAAAGACCAATGGAGGGACAGAGAGAGAGAGACAGCGAGAGAGGCAGAGACAGAGATAAGAGGAGAGAGAGGGAGTGACGGTGGGGGGGGGGGTGGGGAAGACAGATGGAGGGACAGTGAGAGAGAAGGAGGGAGAGGGAGAGACAGAGAGAAGGAGAGAGGGTGTGACAGAGAGGGAAAGACAGATGGAAAGAGAGAGAGAGACAGACAGAGATAGAAGGAGAGAGAGGGAGAGACAGCAAGGGAAACACAGATGGAGGGACGGAGAGAGACCGAGAGAAGGAGAGAGATGGAGTGACAGGGAGTGAAGGACAGATGGAGGCATAGAGAGAGAGAGAGAGAGAGAGAGGCAGAGACAGAGATAGAAGGAGAGAGAGGAGTGACAGAGGGAAGGACAGATGGAGGGATAAAGAGAGAGGCAGAGATGGAAGGAGAGAGAGGGAGTGACAGGGAGGGAAAGACCGATGGAGAGACAGAGAGAGAGAGACAGAGATAGAAGGAGAGAGAGGGAGAGACAGGAAGGGAAAGACAGAGTGAGAGACAGAGACAAGGAGAGAGATGGAGTGACAGGGAGGGAAGGACAGATGGAGGGACAGAGAGAGAGAGACAGAGAGAGAAGGAGAGAGATGGAGTGACAGGGAGGGAAGGACAGATGGAGGGGCAGAGATGGAAGGATTGAGAGAGTGTGTGACAGGGAGGGAAAGACAGATGGAAAGAGAGAGGGAGAGACAGACAGCGAGGGAAAGACATATGGAGGGGCAGAGAGTGAGACAGAGAGAGAAGGAGAGAGAGGGAGTGTCAGGGAGGGAACGACAGATGGAGGGACAGAGAGAGAGCGAGAGACAGGGAGAGAGATGGAGTGACAGGGTGGGAAAGACAGATGGAGGGACAGAGTGAGAGACAGAGAGAGAAGGAGAGAGATGGAGTGACATAGATGGAAGGACAGATGGAGGGATAGAGAGAGGGAAACAGAGATACAAGGTCAGAGATGGAGTGACAGAGAGGTAAAGACAGATGGAGAGACAGAGGGAGAGAGACAGAGATAGAAGGAGAGAGATGGAGAGACAGAGATGGAAAGACAGATGGAGGGGCAGGGAGAGAGAGACAGAGAGAGAAGGAGAGAGAGGAAGTGACAGAGAGAGAAAGACCAATGGAGGGACAGAGAGAGAGAGACAGCGAGAGAGGCAGAGACAGAGATAAGAGGAGAGAGAGGGAGTGACGGTGGGGGGGGGGGGTGGGGAAGACAGATGGAGGGACAGTGAGAGAGAAGGAGGGAGAGGGAGAGACAGAGAGAAGGAGAGAGGGTGTGACAGAGAGGGAAAGACAGATGGAAAGAGAGAGAGAGACAGACAGAGATAGAAGGAGAGAGAGGGAGAGACAGCAAGGGAAACACAGATGGAGGGACGGAGAGAGACCGAGAGAAGGAGAGAGATGGAGTGACAGGGAGTGAAGGACAGATGGAGGCATAGAGAGAGAGAGAGAGAGAGAGAGGCAGAGACAGAGATAGAAGGAGAGAGAGGAGTGACAGAGGGAAGGACAGATGGAGGGATAAAGAGAGAGGCAGAGATGGAAGGAGAGAGAGGGAGTGACAGGGAGGGAAAGACCGATGGAGAGACAGAGAGAGAGAGACAGAGATAGAAGGAGAGAGAGGGAGAGACAGGAAGGGAAAGACAGAGTGAGAGACAGAGACAAGGAGAGAGATGGAGTGACAGGGAGGGAAGGACAGATGGAGGGACAGAGAGAGAGAGACAGAGAGAGAAGGAGAGAGATGGAGTGACAGGGAGGGAAGGACAGATGGAGGGGCAGAGATGGAAGGATTGAGAGAGTGTGTGACAGGGAGGGAAAGACAGATGGAAAGAGAGAGGGAGAGACAGACAGCGAGGGAAAGACATATGGAGGGGCAGAGAGTGAGACAGAGAGAGAAGGAGAGAGAGGGAGTGTCAGGGAGGGAACGACAGATGGAGGGACAGAGAGAGAGCGAGAGACAGGGAGAGAGATGGAGTGACAGGGAGTGAAGGAAAGATGGAGGGATAGAGAGAGAGAGACAGAGAG
This sequence comes from Heterodontus francisci, assembly GCF_036365525.1. NCBI lineage: Eukaryota > Metazoa > Chordata > Chondrichthyes > Heterodontiformes > Heterodontidae > Heterodontus > Heterodontus francisci. Next base: position 43,513 of record NW_027142110.1, on the reverse strand, counting down.
AGGCAGAGACAGAGATCGAAGGAGGGAGATGGAGTGACGGGGGGTGGGTGGGGGGTGCGGTAGACAGGTGGAGGGACAGAGAGAGAGAGGCAGAGATGGAAGTAGTGAGAGGGAGTGTCAAGGAGGGAAAGACAGATGGAGGGACAAAGTGAGAGACAGAGAGAGCAGGAGAGAGATGGAGTGACAGGGAGGGAAGGACAGATGGGGGGATAGAGAGAGAGAGAGAGAGAGACAGAGATAGAAGGAGAGAGAGGAAGTGACAGGGAGGTAAGGACAGATGGAGCGACAGAGAGACAGAGAGACAGAGATAGAAGGAAAGAGAGGGAGTGACAGAGAGGGAAAGACAGATGGAGGACAGAGGGAGAGAGACAGAGATAGAAGGGGAGAGAGGGAGTGACAGGGAGGGAAAGACAGATGGAGAGACAGAGAGGGAGAGACAGAGAGAGTGGCAGAGACAGAGATAGAAGCAGAGAGAGGGAGTGACAGGGAGGGAAAGACAGATGGAGAGACAGGAAGAGAGACAGAGATCTCTCCCGATGTTTCTGTCTCCATACCTATTTCTTAAATGTTTGTGCACACAGCAGTGAAGGATTACATCAAATTAATTTCTCTTACATTCTCCCTTTCAATCGACTCCGCAATCTCTCTCTCTCCAACCTTGTCCCTCTCCACAGCACTCTCTGTCTCCATATCTAACCCTCTCTCCCTCTGTCTCTCTGTCTCTCTTCTAGTGTCAGAGATAGCAGGAGGGAGAGACAGAGAGAGGAAGACAGAGAGAGAATGTTGAAGGAACTGTACTCTATTCCTAAACTGTGTTGAACCTGCTCTGGGAGTGTTTGATGGGCTACATTAATCGGCCGTGTACAGTCCTGTATCAGGCTGTGAAGAAGCACAGCTTGTTCAGTGTACAACGGGTCAAAGGGAACGATTCACTCCTGTCTGCTACTGGGAAGAGAGACTGACCTTAACATCAAGGCAGCGTTTGACCGAGTGTGACATCGAGGAACCCGAGTAAAACTGAAGTCAGTGGGAATCTGCTGGTTGGAGTCATACCGAGCACAAAGGAAGATGGTTGTGGATGTTAGAAGTCAATCATCTCAGTCCCAGGACATCACTGCAGGAGTTCCTCAGGGTAGTGTCCGAGGCCCATCCATCTTCAGCTGCTTCCTCAATGACCTGCCCTCCATCGTAAGGTCAGAAGTAGGGATGTTCACTGTTGATTGCACAGTGTTCAGTTCCATTCACACCTCCTCAGATAATGAAATCCCAGCAGGAAGTGCTGGAAATACTGAGCAGGTCAGGCAGCATCTGTGGAGAGAGAAACAGAGTTAGTGATTCAGCTCGATACTTTCCAGATTTCCAGCATCCACAGTATTTTACCTCAGATAATGAAGCAATCCAGAGCCACATGCACCAAGACCCGGACAACATTCAGGTTTGGGCCGACCAGTGACAAGTAACATTCACGTCACACAAGTGCCAGGCAATGACCATCTGCAACAAGAGAGAATCCAACCACCTCCCCTTGGCATTCAAAGCATTATCCCATCACTGAATCACCCAGCGTCAACATCCTGGGGAAACATTGACATCAAACTTAACAGAACAAATCACATCAATAGTTTCTTCACCATCTCTCCGGGACAGAGAGACACAGATAAAGAATGTGAGTAAGCTTTGACAGAACCTCAGTTCATTGTTCCAACCATTGTTAATGATAGAAATCAAGGATTATATTAGAGCAAAGGAAGAGGCAGAGAATGTTAGCCCCTTTATAACTATATCCTTTAGTTTAGATTGCCTCTCCTCCTTCTTCCTACCTGTGGAGGTGGGAGATGTGGGCATGGTTCTTAATGAATTCTCTGTGTCCGTCTTTATAAAAGAGTGGGAACGATACAGAGATTGTAGTTAAAGAGGAGGAGTGTGAAATATTGGATGGGATAAACAGAGTGAGAGGGGAAATATGAAGGTGTTTGGCAGCTTTGAAAGTGGATAAATGGTCAGGCCTGGATGCATTGGAATCAGTTCAGAGAAGGTTCACTCGGCTGATTCCTGGGATGAAGGGGTTATCTTTGAGGAATGGTGGAACAGGTTGGGCCGATACTCATTGGAGTTCAGAAGAATGAGAGGTGATCTTATTGAAACATACAAGATTCTGAGGGGACTTTACAGGGCGGATGCTGGGAGGATGTTCCCGTTGTGGGGAAGTCTAGATCGAGGGGGCAGGTACACTGTGGGGTTTGATACAGAGTAAAGCTGCCTCTGTAGATGCCTCTCTTTCTCCTCCTCCATCCAGATGGAGAGAGTAACAGTGAGAAAGAACAGGGATAGATATGGAGAATAAGAGAGAGAGGGAAGGATTGCAATGGGGAGAGAGTACCAGAGAGAAAGAGGAAGAGATTGGGATGGAGAGTGTTGGTCAATGTTCCTGCAAATCTGCATGCAGCAGCCTCAAAGGTCCCACGCAGATCCTGTTCCACAATAAATAGCACACGTCTTCAAAGATTCTTCAAAGATTTCAAGGGACAGCTCACGTTAAAAAAACTGGGCACGCACAACATCTAAATTTTCACGGGAACATTGGAGCCAACTGCGGAATACATGTTTCTTACCAGCCTGCATAAGGAAGTGCAACCTCTGCAGATGCGGTGAAACCAAAAGCAGCTGAATTCAAATGGCAAACTGATGTATGTGGAGCTTTACAAAGGGTCTGAGAGAGGAGAGAGAAACAGACATAGACACACACACACACAGAAACACACACACACACAGAAACACACACACAGAAACACACACAGAAACACACACACAGACACACAGAAACACACACACAGACACACAGAAACACACACACACACAGAAACACACACACAGAAACACACACAGAAACACACACACAGACACACAGAAACACACACACACACACAGAAACACACACAGAAACACACACACAGACACACAGAAACACACACAGACACAGAAACACACACACAGAAACACACACAGAAACACACACAGACACACAGAAACACACACACAGACAGAAACACACACACAGAAACACACACAGAAACACAACACAGACACACAGAAACACACACACAGAAACACACACACACAGAAACACACACACACATAGAGAAACACACACACACACAGACGCAGAAACACACACACACACACAGAAACACACACACACAGAAACACACACACAGAAACACACACACACACAGAAACACACACACACACAGACGCAGAAACACACACACACACAGACGCAGAAACACACACACACACAGACGCAGAAACACACACACACACACAGAAACACACACACACAGAAACACACACACACACAGAAACACACACGCACACACAGAAACACACACACACACAGAAACACACACACACACACACAGAAACACACACACACACACACAGAAACAGAGTGACTCAGGGACAGAGAGCGAAAGAAGAATATTTCAATTTTCAAAAGGAATTTGATGAGATCAACCTTCGATTTAAAAACGACAATTGATTTTGCATCAATGTTTGCGTGCAGAAGACACGTTCCAAACTACCACCACCTTTAGCCTGGAGTGGCGGATTTTTGCTCAGAGTGTTGTGAATCTTTGGAATTCTCTACTCCAGTGGGCTGTGGAAACTCAGTCTGGGAAAAAGGCATTGAAGTGGATGATCAGCCAGGATCGTATTGAATGGCGGAACAGGCTCGATGGGCTGAATGGCCTACTCCTGTTCCTATGTTCCCAAGCTGCTGAAATAGTTTCTCCCAAACTACCCCATCAGTTCCCCTTAATATCTCAACACCTTTGAACAAATCACCTTGATCCTCCTAAATTCCAGGCAATAAATCCCTAGTTTGTGTAATATCACCTCGTAATTTAACCCTTGGAGTCCAGTTATCATTCTAGTAAATCTGCACTGCACTCAAATGGACATGGACCCCCCAAAGTCTCTTTGAACCGCCAGTATTTCTATCTTTTCACCATTTATAAAGTACTCTGTTCTAGTCTTTTTTACTGACATGGAAATCTAACTACCACAGTTTTGCCCATTTATTTAAGATATTAATATCTCTTTGTAATTTGATGCTTCCAGCTACACTGCTTACAATGCTGCCTATTTTTGTGTCATTGGTAAACTTGGGTATGTGACATTCTACCACATCATCTTAAATCGTTAATAAATACAGCAAAACTGAGACACACACGGGCTTTGCACTGGTAGACAGGAGTGAATCATTCCATCCGAGAGGTTTTTAAATTCCATATTTATGTTTATTTTTAGAAAAAACAAAATTCAAATTCACAACAGCCCAGTGTGGGATTTGAACTCCTACTTTTTCAATCATCAGCTCAGGCCTTCAAATTAAAACCCATAAAATGAGATTCATTTTCCTACTGCTGTTGTGTAACTGACTGAGGTTTTGTATATTGTTCCCTTCTCCTCTTCTTCCATGTGTCTGAAGTCTTTGAAGTTTGTCAGACATTGGTAAACTACTTCATGTGGTGTTCTGTAAATACCTTCAATTCTGTGTATCTGGAAGGGACACAATTCAAATTCTCACCTTATTGCATCAACTAAAACCTGCAGGTCCATTCAAACAACTCTATTTCCTGTCTCTGCAAAGAAAGCTCACACTTCCACAATGCAGGAATGTCTGAATGGAAACAGCTTTTGACACATTTCCCAACATGTTTGCTAACACTTTTCAGGATGAAGCTAAATTCAACTTAGAGATTGCAAGCCCCAAATTGAATCTTTTAGATGTAAAAAGTGACACAAATGAAATCCCAGATCTCTCTGTCCCTGCACCCATTTTAACATTGGACTATTTAGTTTATATCGCTTCTCCTCAGCCTTCCTTCCAAAATACATCATTTTACATTTCTCAGCATTGAAGTTAACCTGCCATGTGTCTGACCATTTCACCAGACTGCCTCTATCCTCCTGAAGTCTACTCCTATTCCCTTCACTGTTTATTACATTGCAAATGGCACAATGTTGAAGTTATGCCCTGTAAACCCAAGTCTAAGTCATTCATATATCAATAAGATCAGTGGTCCTAATCAAAACCCCTGGGGAATACCACAATTTACACTGTATACAGTGAGTACAAAAGCCGAGAGGGTGCGCTGAACATTTATAAAGCTCTGGTCAGGTAACAGAGAGGGAGAGACTGGGATTCAGAGGGTAACGGAGAGGGAGAGACTGGGATTCAGACGGTAACAGAGAGGGAGAGTCTGGGATTCAGAGGGTAACAGAGAGGGAGAGTCTGGGATTCAGAGGGTAACGGAGAGGGAGAGACTGGGACTCAGAGGGTAACAGAGAGGGAGAGACTGGGATTCAGAGGGTAACGGAGAGGGAGAGTCTGGGATTCAGAGGGTAACGGAGAGGGAGAGACTGGGACTCAGAGGGTAACAGAGAGGGAGAGACTGGGATTCAGATGGTAACAGAGAGGGAGAGACTGGAATTCAGAGGGTAAGAGAGAGGGAGAGACTGGGATTCAGATGGTAACAGAGAGGGAGAGACTGGGATTCAGAGGGTAAGAGAGAGGGAGAGACTGGGATTCAGATGGTAACAGAGAGGGAGAGTCTGGGATTCAGAGGGAAACAGAGAGGGAGAGACTGGGATTCAGACGGTAACAGAGAGGGAGAGTCTGGGATTCACAGGGTAACAGAGAGGGAGAGTCTGGGACTCAGAGGGTAAGAGAGAGGGAGAGACTGGGATTCACAGGGTAACAGAGAGGGAGAGTCTGGGATTCAGAGGGAAACATGGAGGGAGAGACTGGGATTCAGAGAGTAACAGAGGGGGAGAGAATGGGATTCAGAGGGTAACGGAGAGGGAGAGACTGGGATTCAGAGGGTAACAGAGAGGGAGAGACTGGGATTCAGAGGGTAACAGAGAGGGTGAGACTGGGATTCAGAGGGTAACCGAGAGGGAGAGACTGGAATTCAGAGGGTAACAGAGAGGGAGAGACTGGAATTCAGAGAGTAACAGAGAGGGAGAGACTGGGATTCAGAGAGTAACAGAGAGGGAGAGACTGGAATTCAGAGAGTAACAGAGAGGGAGAGACTGGGATTCAGAGGGTAACAGAGAGGGAGAGACTGGAATTCAGAGGGTAACAGAGAGGGAGAGTCTGGGATTCAGAGGGTAACTTAGGGAGAGACTGGGATTCAGAGGGTAACAGAGAGGGAGAGACTGGAATTCAGAGAGTAACAGAGAGGGAGAGACTGGGATTCAGAGGGTAACAGAGAGGGAGAGACTGGAATTCAGAGGGTAACAGAGAGGGAGAGTCTGGGATTCAGAGGGTAATTTAGGGAGAGACTGGGATTCAGAGGGTAACAGAGAGGGAGAGACTGGAATTCAGAGAGTAACAGAGAGGGAGAGACTGGGATTCAGAGGGTAACAGAGAGGGTGAGACTGGGATTCAGAGGGTAACCGAGAGGGAGAGTCTGGGATTCACAGGGTAACAGAGAGGGAGAGTCTGGGACTCAGAGGGTAAGAGAGAGGGAGAGACTGGGATTCACAGGGTAACAGAGAGGGAGAGTCTGGGATTCAGAGGGAAACATGGAGGGAGAGACTGGGATTCAGAGAGTAACAGAGGGGGAGAGAATGGGATTCAGAGGGTAACGGAGAGGGAGAGACTGGGATTCAGAGGGTAACAGAGAGGGAGAGACTGGAATTCAGAGGGTAACAGAGAGGGAGAGACTGGGATTCAGAGGGTAACAGAGAGGGAGAGACTGGAATTCAGAGGGTAACAGAGAGGGAGAGTCTGGGATTCAGAGGGTAACTTAGGGAGAGACTGGGATTCAGAGGGTAACAGAGAGGGAGAGACTGGAATTCAGAGAGTAACAGAGAGGGAGAGACTGGGATTCAGAGGGTAACAGAGAGGGAGAGACTGGAATTCAGAGGGTAACAGAGAGGGAGAGACTGGGATTCAGAGGGTAACAGAGAGGGAGAGACTGGAATTCAGAGGGTAACAGAGAGGGAGAGTCTGGGATTCAGAGGGTAACTTAGGGAGAGACTGGGATTCAGAGGGTAACAGAGAGGGAGAGACTGGAATTCAGAGAGTAACAGAGAGGGAGAGACTGGGATTCAGAGAGTAACAGAGGGAAAAATAGAGTTGGGGAGGGCAACATAGAAATTTTAAGGCACAGAGAGTGGCCACTTAGCCCATTCTCTTTGTGCCAGCCGAAAAACGATCAACCTATTCTAATCCCACCTTCCAGCATTTGGTCCGAGCACTGCAGCTTACCGCACTTGAGGTGCCTATCCAGACTCCTTCTGAATGAGTTGAGGGTCTCTGCCTCAACTACCCTTTCAGGCAGTGAGTTCCAGACCATTGCGACCCTCTGGGTGAAAAAGATTTTCCTCAACTCCCCTCTAATTTTTCGACCAATCACTTTAAATCTATGCCCCCTCGTCACTGACCTTTCTGCTATGGTTCTCTGCCCTTCACCTCCACTCTATCCTGGACCCTCAAAATTTTGTACATTTCAATCAGATCTCCCCTCAGCCTTCTCTGTTCCAAGGACAACAACCCCTGCCTATCCTCACAGCTACAATTCTCCAGTCCTGGCAACATCCTAGAAAATGGGAGAGAGACAAAGTCCCGTGTTCATAACACATGGATAAAGAGGTTAATCATCTGAGCTGTTACTCTGAGATAGAGACAGAGAGAGAGAAAGAGAGAGAGAGAGGGAGAGAGAGAGGGAGGGAGAGAGGGAGGGAGAGAGAGAGGGAGAGAGGGAGTGAGAGAGGGAGTGAGAGAGGGAGGGAGAGAGGGAGTGAGAGAGGGAGGGAGAGACAGAGGGAGAGAGGGAGGGAGAGATAGTGTGGGGGAGACACAAACTGAGACGTGGACAGAGGCAGCGAGAGAGAGAGAGGGAGAGATAGAGATAGAGAGAGACAGAGAGAGAGGGAGCGATGGTGTGAGGGAGGCACAAATTGAGACATGGACAGAGGTTGAGAAAGAGAGCGAGGGAGAGACAGAGAGAGAGAGCTGGGGGAGAGACAGATAGAGAGTGAGAGAGGCACAGAGAGAGAAGGAGACACAGAGAGGCAGACAGAGAGCTAGAGAGAGACAGAGAGAGAGGGAGAGATGGTGTGAGGGAGGCACAAATCAGTCATTGGGAAAATGCTCGAATCTATAATAAAGGATGTGATAACAGGACACTTAAAGAGAGATTGCAGGGGGTGGGGGGAGAGAGAAATGGGGGGAGAGAGAAATGGGGGGGAGAGAGATGGGGGAGAGTGTGTGAGTGAGACGGAGCAAAGGAGAGAGATACTAGGTTAGGTGGGACAATGTGTGAGGAGAACACAAATAGACTACAAAGAGAGATTTGATTGGGTTAGACAGCGATAAATGTCCCAATGTTGTGGTAACATAAAATGGCCACTGAAAATGAACCTAAAATGGCTGACTGATGTGTGTGGATTTCCACAGATGAGAGGAGAGAGAGAGAGACAGACAGACAGAAAGAAAGAGAGACAAAGAGGGAGACAGAGACTAAGACACAGAGAGTGATCGCAGGATATTTGTCGTAGGACAGAGGAAGAGGAGGAGGCCATTTGGCCCCTCAACCCTATTCTGTCATTCAATGAGCTCATGGCTGATGTGTGATCTAACTCCATGTACCTATCTTTGCCCCTTAATACCTTTGGTTAACAAAAATCTCTCAAACTCAGATTTAAAAATTAACAAGTGTCTCAGCATCAATTGCTGATTGTGGAAGAGAGTTCCAAACTGATACCACACCTGGTGTGTTGAAGTGTTTCTTCATTTCACTCCTGAAAGGTTTTTAGACTAGGTTTATATTTTTAGACTATGCCCCCATGTTCTAGACTCTGCAGCCAGTGGGAATTGTTACTCTCTGTCCACCCTATCAGTTTCCCTTATTACCTTGAAAACAATCATCAAATCACACCTGAGCCTTCAAAATTCCAGGGATACAGAGTAAATCTCCAGCTACACTGTCCCATTAAATATTCCCAAGCCAAGCACAATGTTGGGTTTGACACAGTGTAAATTTCCCTCTACACTGTCCCATCACACACTCCCAGGGCAGGAACATCATGGGGTGGATACAGAGTGAATCTCACTCTACACTGTCCGATAGAGACAGACAGAGAGAGAGAGACAGAAAAAGAGAAACAGAGAGACACGGACTGACAGGGTGACTAAAAGAGATGGAAGGATACTTCACAGGGGATATTGGAAGAGGAGGATGCAATTCAACCCCACAGCCCTGTTCCGGCATCAAATGAGATCTTGGCTGATCTGTGATGTAACTTACACCATATATCCTGCCTTTGCCCTTTATCTCTTAATACCTTTGGTTAACAAGAATCTATCAATCACAGATTTAAAAATTAACCAATAAACCAGCATGAAATTTCCACAAGCAAAATCATTGTGCGGGTGTTTCTGTGTGTGTGTTTGTGTGTCTATGTCTGTTTGGGTGTGATGGCTCCCACAGTGGAATAGCTTGCTGGATGTTTAAAATGGAGGTTATTCCTTCTGGATCATCAAAAGTATCCGCCTGGGCCCCAACTTCATCTACATTTCCCCCTCTCCCGATGTTTTTTTCTCTCCATATCTATCTCTAATATGTTTGTGTCCACAGCAGTGAAGGATTACATCAAATTAATATATCTTACATTATCCTTTTCATCCACCTCAACAACCTCTCTCTCTCCAACTTTGTCCCTCTCTACAGCACTCTCTCTGCCTTCATATCTAACCCTCCCTCCCTCTGTCTCTCTCCTAACGTCAGAGATAGCAGGAGGGAGAGACAGAGAGAGAATGTTGAAGGAACTGTACTCTGTTCCTAAACTGTGCTGAACCTGCTCTGGGAGTGTTTGATGGGCTACATTAATGGGCCGTGTACAGTCCTGTATCAGGCTGTGAAGAAGCACAGCTTGTTCAGTGTACAACGGGTCAAAGGGAACGATTCACTCCTGTCTGCTACTGGGAAGAGAGACTGACCTTCACATCAAGGCAGCGTTTGGCCGAGTGTGACATCGAGGAGCCCGAGTAAAACTGAAGTCAGTGGGAATCGGGGGAAATCTCTCCACTGGTTGGAATCATACCGAGCACGAAGGAAGATGGTTTTGGTGGTTGGAGGTCAATCATCTCAGTCCCAGGCCTTCATTGCAGGAGTTTATCAGGGTCGTGTCCTCAGCCCAGCCATCTTCAACTGAGATCCCAGCAGAAAATGCTGGATATACTGAGCAGGTCAGGCAGCATCTGTGGAGAGAGAAACAGAGTTAGTGATTCAGCTCGATGCTTTCCAGATTTCCAGCATACACAGTATTTTGCTTCAGATAATGAAGCAATCCAGAGCCACATGCACCAAGACCCGGAAAACATTCAGGTTTGGGCCGACCAGTGACAAGTAACATTCACGTCACACAAGTGCCAGGCAATGACCATCTGCAACAAGAGAGAATCCAACCACCTCCCCTTGGCATTCAAAGCATTATCCCATCGCTGAATCACCCAGCGTCAACATCCTGGGGAAACATTGACATCAAACTTAACTGAACGAAACACATCAATAGTTTCTTCACCCAGTGGCTGGTGGGTGTCTGGAACTCACTGCCTGAAAGGGTGGTAGAGGCAGAAACCCTCATCACATTTAAAACAATCTCTTGGATATTCACTTCTCTATATTTAAAATGGGTAAGGAATAACTCTCCTCGTCTGCACTGCCCCATCGAACACTCGCAGAGAAGGTACAGCATGGGTTAGATACAGAGTAAAGCTCCATTTAAACTGTCCCTGGAGTGTCAGATGAACTCGGGTCACTCACTGTGCCTGGCTCAGCCTCAAGCCTCACCTGCCTCAGTCACTGAGACGCTCCTGTATCACTTGCCTTAATGTAAGCGGATGCCGGGTTTGGGAGCAGGACAGGCACACGGGATTAGGACGACTGCTCATGTGGAGGATAAGCATCAGTAATCCCTCAGAGAATCAGAACAGACCAGCGAGACTCAGAAAAGGAAACTTGTGTTGAATTTGTGAGTCTTGCATTGTGGAATATTTTAGTATTTGGTGAGAATGTTGATCCAGTGATATTTTGCCCCAGTGGGATGAATAGATACTATATGACTTTATTACAACAGTAAGGTACCGTGTGTACTGTAAATATGGACTGAAATCACAATGTAACTGATCAATTTTCAGCTGAATTTTATGACTACAGTTATACCTGCTATCCTGTCAGAATGTACATAAGACACGATGGGATGAAGTCAAAGTGGACACTGTTGAATTTGCTAGCTTGATCTTTGTGGGAACACAAGAATTAAGTAAGTTAAAAATATTAAATGGTCAATTCACTTGTTTAAGTAAACACTCAACAGAAATGGGTCTGGAATGTCCTTTGTGCTGCATTCCTAAGACAAGATATGGACAGTAAATGACCAAAGGCCTGGAATTGCAAGAAGGCAGGATATGGAGAATAAAATGGAGTCTTTTAATGACAAGAAATTAGTTACGGGTGAGGCTTGGAATGTAGAAGCAAATGCAATGTGTGTGTGGGGTGGTCCAGGCAGTATAGGAAAAGATATTGATCACACACAGTGATTGATCATGCAGGGAAAGACCCTAACACTGAGCCCAGTGACATGGTGCACGAGGGGAGAGTGAGAGTCAGTCCTGGATATAAGGGGGTCCCTTTCCTTTATCTGACACTGCAGTCCAGATAGCCGGGCCAGCGATTGGAAGAAGATCCCTCCTGAACGACAGATCATCAATCAGTGGGAACTTGGTGAGATTAAAGACACAGACTAGGTGAGAGTCTGTGGGGATCATTTACAGCATTGATTTTTCCAGGAATATTCTCTGGATTTTACTGGAATTCTATGGAAGCGAATCTATGTATAATCTTTAATCTTGTAGTGCATGTGTAATGTTTAATTTCTGAAAACCATACAGAGTAAAGCTTAAGGTACTGCAACAAATTCAAGAGTGTTGGCATTTATTACCTTCTGGGGTCGAATCTGTAGTTCAGTTGGACTAGACTTGTGAATAATTGTTTTGAAGTTGTTTTTCCGACAGTACGAGTGTAAATCGATCTGCAGCATCCCATCATATAATATACTTTGCTGTCTATATTGTCTGAATACAGACATAAAATATCCACAAATTTTGCTATTTATTCCGGGGCAGACAGGTGAAGTGTTTATTTTGTCTGTGATTTAACTCGACCCCTAATGATAACCAACATGGTGGGAGAGAGTGATAGACAGAGAGAGAGGAACAGAGGTAGAGTAACAGAGAGATAGGGAGAGATAGAAACGGAGAGAGTAACAGAGAGATAGTGAGGGATAGAGACAGAAGCAGAGAGATAGAAAGTGCCAGGAGACCCTGAGACACTTTAGAAGCAGGGGGACTGGGAGACAGGCTGTGTGGAGACCCTGGGGTAACGTTATGGGACCAGAGACAGAGACACACACACTCTTCCCCTCTATTAATAAAATGGTGGGAGGAAGAGAGAGAGAGAGAGAGATGGGTGAGGGAGAAGGAGGAGGAATAATAAGAAGTCCCAAAGGTGTTACACAGGGTGCATTTTAAAACAAAACCTGACGCCAAACCCACAGAAGTTGAGATTAAGGCTGATGACCAAATGTTTGGTCAAAGAGGTTAGTTTTAAGGAACGTCTTTAAGCAGGAATGAGAGATAGAGACGGAGAGGTTTAGGGAAGGAATTCCCCAGTGTTAACAGGCAGTGACATTAATTCCTGATTGCCAGTAGAGATTTATTAGGAAAGGGTATTAATGTTTACGGAGCGGAGACAGCTCGATGTGGAGAAGGAGCAAATCAGCCATGACCTGAGTGAATGGGCAGGACAGGCTCGAGGGGCCGAATGGCCTCCTCCTGTCTTCCTCAGGGATTTATTAATATCACTGCCAATGTACTGATGGTTTCCTGTTTGAAAAAAGCTGACCAGGTTGGTGTTCTCTCTGGTCTCCCCTAAACCCTCCCGCCAGCCTTGGAACGACTCACGGATTCATGTCTAAGGGAACTGGTCAATGGTTCTGGCAGAATTTCCCTCTTCGCGGATGGGTTAATAAAGCCGATGGGATCCTGAGCTTTATAAAATGAGGTCTCGAGTGTAAATGTCAGGAAGTGATGCTAAACCTTTATAAAATAATAGTTTGTCCTCGGCTGCAGTATTGTGTCCAATTCTGGGACCACACTTTAGGAAGAACATGGAGGCTTTGGTGAATGTATAGAAGAGATTTACTGGAACGGTTCCTGGATGAGATTATTACAGTTACACTGATAGACTGGAGAAGCTGGGCTTGTTCTCCTTAGAACAGAGAAGATTAAAAGGAGATTTCCCTTTCGTGAAACCATGTTGACTTTGTTTGATGACACAATGACATATTTCCCAAGAGTGTGCAGGTACAGAGGGAGCTGGAGGTTCACGAGCAGTGATCTTTGAAGGCAGCAGCACATAGTAAGAGAGTAATTAGCAAAACATATGTGATCTTGGTCTTCAGAGAGACAGAGAGAGAGAGGGAGGGAGTGACGGGTAGAAAGAGGGAGGGAGAGATGGGCAGAAAGAGGGAGGGAGAGATGGGCAGAGACAGGCAGATTGTAGGAGAACTTTTACATCTAACTGCGTTAAAAAATATCACAAATTTAAAGGGACTGTGCACTGAAAAAGATGGCCACACGCAACAACTAAAGTCACACACCATCCTGACTTGGAACGATATTGCACTGGGTCACAATCCTGGAACTCCCTTCCTAACAGCACTGTGGGTCTACCTAACCCACACGGACTGCAGTGGTTCAAGAACATGGTTCACCACCACCTTCTCAAGGGAAATTAGGGATGGACAATAAATACTGGCCTTGACAGTGACACGCACGTCACTCGAATCAATTTAAAAAAATAAAAATTCAGCACCGAGACACTTAAAGAGATATTAGACTAGACGACCAAATACTTGGTCAAAGAGGTTGGATTTAGGGAGCGTCTTCAAATAGGAAAGAGAGTTAGTGAAACGGAGAGGTTCAGGAAAGGAATTCCAGAGTTCGGGCCTTGGCAGTTTGAAGGTACGGCCACCAATGGTGGAACGATTCAAATTGGGGATGTTCAAGAGGCCAGAATTAGAGGATCAGAGATATTGGTGGATTGTGGAGCTGGAGGATATTGCAGAGATAGGGAGGGGTCATTTGTGGAAGACAATTCCAAATCCTTTGTGTGTAGAAGTGTGAATAGATTTCAGCTTGAAAGAATTTAGATTAATTTTCTATTTTTAGACTGTGTCCCTCGTCCGAGATTCCCCAACCAGTGAGAAGATTTTCTCTCTATCTACCCCATCAGTTTCCAGGATTATCTTATAAACTTTGATCAAATCACCCCTTACCCTTCTTAATTCCAGGGATACAGAGTAAAGCTCTGTCTTCTCTGTTCTATCAAACACTACCAGGGCAGGTACAGTGTGGGGTTCGATACAGAGTAAAGCTGCCTCTATATATGCCTCTCTTTCTCCTCCTCCATCCAGATGGAGAGAGTAACAGTGAGAAAGACAGGGATAGATATAGAGAGAGAATAACAGAGAGAGGGATGGATAGCAATGGGGAGAGATTACCAGAGAGAAAGAAGAAGAGATTGGGATGGAGAGTGTCGGTCAGTGTTCCTGCAAAGCTGTGTGCTGTAGCCTGGAAGGTGCCACGCAGGTCCTGTTCCGTGATAAATAACACATGTCTGCAAAGATTCTTCAAATATTTAAAGGGACAGCGCACAAAAAGAATAACTGGCCCTGCACAACAACTAAAATTTCTGGGAACATTGGAGCCAGCTGTGGCTCTGTGGGTAATAATCCTGCCTCTGAGTTATACGTTTGTGGGTTCAGGTCAGAACACAAAATCTAGACAGATGCCACCCAACAGAAAATCAGAACAGACCAGAGAGAGTCAGAAAAGGAAACTTGTCTTATATTTGTGGGCTTCGCTTTCTGTAATGTTTTAGTGTTTGAGTACATTTTTAATATTTGCCGATGATAACAAACTTGGAGCAGATGCAAACAGTGAGGATGACACCAATTGACTACAACAGGACATAGATAGTTGAGCAGAATGGGCAGACAAGTGTCAGAAGGAATTTAATACAGGGAAATGTGAGGTGATGTATTTTGGCAGAAGGGATAGGGAGAGGCAATATAGACTTAATGGCACAGTTCTAGGGAGTGTGCAGGGACAGAGGGACCTGGGGTACATGTACATACATCTTTGAAGGTGACAGGACATACTGAGAGAGCAGTCAGTAAAGCATGTGTTATCTTAGGCTTCATAAATAGTTGTGAGTACAAATGCGTGGAAGTTATGCTAAACCTTTCCAAAGCTCTGGTTAGGCCACAACTAGAATATTGCATCCAGTTCTGGTCACCACACATTAGGAAGGATGTGAGGGTCTTTCAGGGGGATCAGAGGAGATGGTAGTTCCAGGGAGGGGAGGGTTTAGCAAAGTGGACTGGAAACAGCTACCTGAAGGTAAATGAGTGTCAGAGCAGTGAGAGTTAGTGAGGGTTGAGAACAAATATTTTCCCACAAAGACAAACAGGGTGAGACCCCCAAATCTAAAGCCCCTGAGATAGCAAGGATCAAACCGGGTGGGATAAGGCACAAAAGAGAGGTTTATGTCAGATACCGAGAGCTCAATACCACAGAAAGCCGAGAGGAGTGAAGAAAGTGCAGGGGTGAAATTAAAAAGCAAATTAGGAGAGCAAAAAGATAGTCGGAAAATAATATTACCATGTAAAATCAAGGAAAGCGAAAAGATGTTTTAAAAATACACGAAGAGCAAGAGGATAACTGAGGATAGAGTATTAGGGATCAAAAAGGGAATTTGTGTGTGGAGGTGTCTGTCTTTATAAAAGAGTGGGAACAATGCAAATATTGTAGTTAAAGAGGAGGAGTGTGAAATATTGGATGGGATAAACAGAGTGAGAGGGAAATATTAAGGTGTTTTGCATCTTTGAAAGTGGATAAATGGTCAGGCCTGGATGCATTGGAATCAGTTCAGAGAAGGTTCACTCGGCTGATTCCTGGGATGAAGGGGTTATCTTTGAGGAATGGTGGAACAGGTTGGGACTATACTCATTGGAGTTTAGAAGAATGAGAGGTGATCTTATTGAAACATACAAGATTCTGAGGGGACTTTACAGGGCGGATGTAGGGAGGATGTTCCCCTTGTGGAGGAGTCTAGAACTAGGGGGCACAGTTTAAAAATAAAGGTTCTGCCATTTAAGACTGAGCTAGTGGTTGGTTCGGCTTTGGAATTCTCTTCCCCAGAAAGCAGTGGAGGTTGGGTCAATGAATATATACAAGGGAGTCAAGGGTTATGGCGGGGCAGGCAGGAAAGTGGAGTTAAAGTCACTATCAGATCAATCATGATCGTATTGACTGGCAGAACAGGCTCAAGGGGCTGAATGGCCTACTCCTGCTCCTATTTCTTCGGATCTACTGGATAAATTGGAGGGTTTTCTCTCCACTTTTTAAACCATTTTTATAACAGAGACAGGGCCATGTGTAATATAAACAGAGACAGGGTCTAGTGCAGACCTAACTAGTGCATTGATAACTGAGACTAGTGTAAAAGGTATCAAGGATACAGAATTCTAAATATACATTCAGGGGAAATTTTTTTCGGCCAGTATCTAGCAAGGTCAACAAGAGATGGGTCAGTTTTACACTTAGTTTTAGGGAATGAAGCTGGTCTGGTGGAAAGTGATTTAGAAAAAGTGGACTGGAAAAAGCTACTTGAAGGTAAATGAGTGTCAGAGCAGTGAGAGGGAATCATTTCATCTTGGAGGATTTATTATTCCAGAGTTATTTTTTATTTTCAGAGAAATTCAAATTCACAAGAGCCCAATGTGGGATTTGAACTCCTGCTTTTTCAGTCATTAGCTCAGGTTTTCAGATTACAAACTGTAAAAGACATTCACCTTCCTCCTGTTGTTACCTGACTGTCTCAGCTTTTGTATATTGTCCCCAATCTTGTTCTTTCATGTGTCTAAAGACTTTGATGTTATTCAGACATTGGTAAACCACTTCATTCTCTCAGGACATCGGCTTAAAGACCTTCAGGGACACAATCCACAATCTAATTCACACCCTATTCAAGCAACCAAAATCTTCAACTCCATTCAAACACCCCGATATCCTGTCCCTGCACAGATAACTGACAGTTCCACAATGCAGGAATGTCTGAATGAGAAACCACATTGACCTGACACAATCCAAGCTCCAAATTGAATCATTAAGATATCGAAAATACCTCAGAAATGTGACTTGTTCCTGGTAACAGTGAGACTGAAACATTTCAGGGTACTATTCAACCAAGAAGGATTCCGAGAAAAGTCAGGATCAGGATTGAAAGAGAAAGAGAGAGAGTGAAATGGGGAGAGAGAGAGAGAGAAAGAGAAACTGTCAGCTCCTGTATGTGGAAGGCCTCTCTCTGTCCTGGCACCCATTTTAACATTGTACCATTTAGTTTAGATTGCCTCTCCCAGTCTTCCTTCCAAAATCCATCACTTCACATTTCTCAGCATTGAAGTTAACCTGCCATTTGTCTGTCCAGTGATAGGTTGGATAGTAAACTGTCAAGAGGACTTAAAGAGTCTACAAAGAGATTTCCATCGGTTAAGTGAGTGGACAAACATTTGGCAGATGGAGTAGAATGTGTCAGGAAGAATAAATAGCAGTATATTATTGAAATGGAGAGAGACTGCAGAACTGTACGGTACAGAGGGATCTGGGGGTCCTGGTACATGAATCACTAAATGTTACTATGCAGGTACAGCGAGTGATTAGAAGGTAAATGGAACAGTGTTGTTTATTACAAGGGGAATAGAATATAAAAATAGGGAAGTGTTGTTACAGCTGTACAGGACCTTAGTTAGACCACATCTGGAGTAATGTGGACTGTTTTGGTCTCCTTACTTAATCAAGGATATAACTGCATTAGAAGCAGTTCAGAGAAGGTTCACTCGGCTGATTCCTGGGATGAAGGGGTTATCTGATGAGGAAAGGTTGAACAGGTTGGGCCGATACCCACTGGAGGTTAGAAGAATGAGAGGTGATCTTATTGAAACATCTCAGGTCCTGAGGGGACTGGACAGGGTGGATGCTGAGAGGATGTTTCCCCTTGTCGGGGAGTCTAGAACGAGGGGACACAGTTTAAAATGAGGGCTCTCCCATTTAAGACTGAGATGAGGAGAAATGTTTTTCTCTCAGAGGGGGGTCAGTCTGTGGAATTCTCTTCCCCAGAGAGCAGTGGAGGCTGGATCATTGAATATATTCAAGGCTGAGTTAGATAGATTTATGATCAACCAGGGAGTCGAGGGTTATGGGACACAGACAGGAAAGTGGAGTTGAGTTCCCAATCAGATCAGCCATTGAATGGCAGAGCAGGCTCGATGGGCTGAATGGCCTACTCCTGTTCCTAATTCATTTGTTCTTGTGTGTTCCATTTCACCAGACTGCCTCTATCCTCCTGAAGTCTGCTACTAGTCCCTTCCCTGTTTATTACATTACAGATGACACAAACATTGGCAAACATTGAAGTTATGCCCTGGAAACCCAAGTCCAAGTCATTAGTATATATCAAAAAGATCAGTGATCCTAATATAAACCTCCACTGTATACCTCCCTCCAGTCTGAAACAACCATTGTCCACTCTCTCAGACAATGTCGTATCCACTCAGCCACTGTCCCTTTCATCCCTGGAGCACCAATATTGCTAACTGGTCAATTAGGAGGCACCATTAAGTCCTCCCCATGAGGACACTGGTCCCAGACCTCTCTGTTTCCACTCTCCCATCAAAATTCCCCAGACAGATACAGCATGGATTAGATACAGAGTAATGCTCCTTCTACACTGTCCCATCCAACAGTCCCAGGGCAGGAACATCATGGGGTGGATACAGAGTGAATCTCACTCGACACTGTCCGAAACAGACAGAGAGAGAGACAGAAAGAGAGAAACAGAGAGAAACAGACTGAAAGGTGACTGAGAGAGAAAGAAGGATATTTAACATCAGACATAGGAAGAGGAGGAGGCAATTTAACCCCTCGACCCTGTTCCAGCATTCAATGAGATCAGGGCTGATCTGTGATCTAACTAACACCATATATCCTGCCTTTGCCCCTTATCTCTTAATACCTTTGGTTAACAAGAATCTATCAATCCCAGATTTAAAAATTAACAATTAAGCCAGCATGAATTCCTGTTTACAGAAGAGAGTTCCAAAATTACAAAGAAATCCAAAGGAATGATTGGACAGGCTGGGGTTGTTTTCTTTGGAACAGAGGAGGCTGAGGAGAGATTGAGTTGAGGTGTATAAAATTATGAGGGGCCTCGATAGAGTGGATAGGAAGGACCTATTTCCCTTAGCACAGAGGTCCATAAGCGGGGACATAGATTTCAAAACTTCCACAACCAATATCATGATGGTATGATGGCTCCCACAGTGGAATAGCTTGCTGAATGTTTAAAATGGAGGATGTTCCCTCTCCATCTCTCCCGCTGTTTCTCTCACCATATTATCTCTTATATGTTTCTGCACACAGCAGTGAAGGATTACATCACATTAATATATCTTACATTCCCCTTTGCAATCCACCCCAACAATCTCTCTCTCCAAACTTGTCCCTCTCTACAGCACTTTTTCTCTGCCTGCATATCTAACCCTCTCTCCCTCTGTCTCTCTCCTAGTGTCAGAGATAGCAGGAGGGAGAGACAGAGAGAGGAGGACAAAGAGAGACACAGAGAACAACCCCAGCTTCTCCAATCTATCCACGTAACTGAAGTCCCTCATCCCTGGAACCTTGCTCGTGAATCTTTTCTGCACCCTCTCTAATGCATCCACATCCTTCCTAAAGTGTGGTGTCCAGAATTGGACCATACTCCAGTTGAGGTGAAACCAGTGTTTTACAAAGGTCCATCATATCTTCCTTGCTTTTGTATTCCATGTCTCTATTTAGAAATCCCAGGACTGACCCCTTATGCCTTTTAACCACTTTCTCAACCTGCCCTGCCACCTTCAGTGATTGGTTCACAAATACCCCCCAGATCTGTCTGTTTCTGCACCCTCTGTTAGAATTGTATTCTTTAGTTTAGATTGCCTCTCCTCCTTCTTCCTGTCTGTGGAGGTGGAAGATGTGGACATGGTTCAGAATGAATACATTGCATCTGTCTTCACAAAAGAAGGGACGACACAGACATTGTAGTCAAGGAGGAGGAGTTTGAAATATTGGATGGGATAAAGATATAGAGAGGAAATATTCAGGGGTTTAACATCTTTGAAAGCTGATAATTCACCAGATTGTTAAGAGGAGCAAGGGAGGAAATAGAGGAGGCTCTGACCATCATTTTCCAATCCTCTCTGGTTACAGGCGTGGTGCCAGAGGACTGGAGGACTGCTAATGTTGTACCATTGATTAAAAAGGGAGAAAGGGATAGACTGAGTAATTACAGGCCACTCAGCCTAACCTCAGTGGAGGGCAAATGATTGGGTACAAGGGAATGATTGATTCCTTTCCAGTACTGTGTGTCTCAGTGTCTCCATGTCTGTGTCTCTGTCACATTTTAAGCACTGACCTTACATTGGTGAGGATTCTGTCTCTGAAATAAATGTCTCAGTGATGTGGGAACATAAAATGTCCACCAAGAACCAACCTAAAATGGCTGACTAATGTTTGTGGATTTCCACAGATGTCTAAGGGTGGAGAGAGACAGACAGACAGACAGAAAGAGAGACAAAGAGAGAGGCACAGATCGAGACACAGATAGTGTCGATGGATATTGTCATTGGACAGAGGACGAGGAGGAGGCCATTTGGCCCCTCAACCCTGTTCTGTCATTCAATGAGATCGTGACTGATCTGTGATCTAACTCCATATTTTCCTCTTTTCCCCATATCACTTCATACCTTTTGTGAGCAAAAATCCATTAATCCCAGATTTTTAAATTAACAAGTGTCTCAGCATCAATTGCTGTTTGTGGAAGAGAGTTCCAAACTGATACCACACCTGGTGTGTTGAAGTGTTTCTTCATTTCACTCCTGAATGGTTTTCGACTATGTTTAGATTTTTAGACTATGCCCCCAAGTTCTAGACTCTGCAGCCAGTGGGAATTGTTACTCTCCGTCTACCCGATCAGTTTCCCTTAATATTCTGAAAACTTTTGATCAAATCACCCCTTAATCTTCTAAATTCCAGGGATACAGAGTAAAGCTCCATCCACACTGTCCCATTAAACACTCCCAAGCCAAGCACAGTGTGGGGTTAGACACAGAGTAAATTACCATCTGCACTGTCCCATCACTCCCAGGGCAGGGGCAGCATGGGGTGAGATACAGAGGAAAGACAGGGCCTATTGTATTATAAACAGAGAAATGGTCTTGTGCAGTACAAAGTGAGACCGGGTGAAACGCAGCAGAAGCAGAGACGACTCCCAGGGCAGGAACATCATGGGGTGGATACAGAGTGAATCTCGCTCTACACTGTCCGAAACAGACAGAGAGAGAGATAGAGAGAGAGAGACAGGCAGAATGACTGAGAGTGAAAGAAGGATATTTAATATCAGACATCGGAAGAGGAGGAGGCAATTTAACCCCTCAACCCTGTTCCAGCATTCAATGAGATCAGGGCTGATCTGTGATCTAACTAACACCATGTATCCCACCTTTGCCCCTTATCTCTTAATACCTTTGCCTTTCTCAAAGAGGGGGAACGATACAGACATTGGAGTTAAAGAGGAGGAGTGTGAAATATTGGATGGGATAAACAGAGTGAGAGGGAAATATTAAGGTGTTTGGCATCTTTGAAAGTGGATAAATGGTCAGGCCTGGATGCATTGGAATCAGTTCAGAGAAGGTTCACTCGGCTGATTCCTGGGATGAAGGGATTGTCTTATGAGGAATGGTTGAACAGGTTGGGCCTAAACTCATTGGAGTTTAGAAGAATGAGAGGTGATCTTATTGAAACATACTAAATATTTAAAGGGATAGACAGGTTAGATGCAGGGAAGATGTCTCCTTTGGTTCAGGAGTTTAGAACCAGGGAACACAATTTCAAAATAAGGGGGAAGCCACTTAGGTCAGAGATGGGGAGAAATGTCTTTGCTCAGAGTGTTGTGAATCTTTGGAATTCTCTACTCCAGTGGGCTGTGGAAGCTCAGTCTGGGAAAAAGGCATTGAAGTGGATGATCAGCCATGATAATGTTGAACGGCAGAGCAGGCTTGATGGGCTGAATGGCCTACTCCTGTTCCTATGTTCCCAAGCTGCCGAAATAGTTTCTCCCAAACTACCCCATCAGCTCCCCTTAATATCTCAACAATTTTGAACAAATCACCTTGATCCTCCTGGGTTCCAGGGAATAAATCCCTAGTTTGTGTAATATAACCTCGTAATTTAACCCTTGGAGTCCAGTTATCATTCTGGTAAATCTACACTGCACTCAAATGGACATAGACCCCCCGCCAAAGTCTCTTTTGACCTCCAGTGTTTCTATCTTTTCACCATTTATAAAGTACTCTGATCCAGTCTTTTTTACTGACATTGAAATCTAACTACCACAGTTTTGCCCTTTTATTTAAGATATTCATATCTCTTTGTAATTTGATGCTTCCAGCTACACTGCTTTCAATGCTGCCTATTTTTGTGTCATTGGTAAACTTGGGTATGTGGCATTCAACCCCATCATCTTAAATCGTTAATAAATACAGCAAAACTGAGACACACACGGGCTTTGCACCAGTAGACAGGAGTGAATCATTCCAACCTAGAGGTTTTTTAATTCCAGATTTATGTTTTTTAAAGAAAAAACAGAATTCAAATTCACAACAGCCCTGTGTGGGATTTGAACTCCTGCTTTTTCAATCATCAGCTCAGGCCTTCAAATTAAAACACATAAAGAGATTCATTTTCCTCCTGCTGTTGTTTGACTGTCTCAGGTTTTGTATATTGTTCCCTTCGCCTCTTCTTCCATGTGTCTGAAGTCTTTGAAGTTTGTCAGACATTGGTAAACTACTTCATGTGGTGTTGTGTAAATACCTTCAATTCTGTGTATCTGCAAGGGACACAATTCAAATTCTCACCTTATTGCATCAACCAAAACCTGCAGGTCCATTCAAACAACTCTATTTCCTGTCTCTGCAAAGATAGCTCACACTTCCACAATGCAGGAATGTCTGAATGGAAACAGCTTTTGACACATTTCCCAACACGTTTGCTAACACTTTTCAGGATGAAGCTAAATTCAACTTAGAGATTGCAAGCCCCAAATTGAATCTTTAAGATATAAAAAGTGACACAAATGAAATCCCAGATCTCTCTGTCCCTGCACCCATTTTAACATTGTACCATTTAGTTTATATCGCTTCTCCTCAGCCTTCCTTCCAAAATGCATCATTTTACATTTCTCAGCATTGAAGTTAACCTGCCCTGTGTCTGACCATTTCACCAGACTGCCTCTATCCTCCTGAAGTCTATTACTATTCCCTTCCCTGTTTATTACATTGCAGATGGTGTAATGTTGAAGTTATGCCCTGTTAACCCATGTCCAAGTCATTAATATATATCAAAAAGATCAGTGGTCCTAATCCAAACCCCTGGGGAATACCCCTGTACCACAATGTACACTGTATACAGTCAGTACAAAAGCAGGGAGGTTATGCTGAACATTTATAAAGCTCTAGTTAGGCCCCAATTGGAGAATTGTGTCCAGTTCTGGTCACCACACTTTAGGAAGGAGGTGAGGGTCCTTGAGAGGGTGCAGAGGAGATTAACCAGAATGGTTCCAGGGATGAGGGATTTTTGCTACAGTTAGGTTGGAAAAGCTGGGTTTGGTCTCCTTAGAACAAAGGAGATTGAATAGAAATGTATCAGATTATGTCAGGCATAGATACCGTCCTCCAGTCTGAACCAACCATTCACCACTACTCTCTGTGTTCTATCCCTTATCCAATGTCGTATCCACTCTGTCCCTGTCCCGTTCATTCCATGAACATTCATTTTGCTAACTAGTCAATTATGAGGCACCATTATGACCTCCCCATGAGGAAATTGGTCCCAGAGCACAGAAAAACACAAACACAGAAAAACACACACAGACAGACAATGAGCATCTGCAACAAGAGAGAATCCAACCACCTCCCCTTGGCATTCAAAGCATTATCCCATCACTGAATCCCCCAGCATCAACATCCTGGGGAAACATTGATCAAAAACTGAGCTGAAGAAATCCCTCTCCGCACAGAATGGAGGGAGCTCCCCCGGCCCGCACAAAATGGAGGGAGCTCCCCCTGACTGCACAGAATGGAGGGAGCTCCCTCTGACCGCACAAAATGGAGGGAGCTCCCCCTGACCGCACAAAATGGAGGGAGCTCCCCCTCCACGCATAAATTGGAGGGAGATGCTCTTCTGTGTATAAAATGGAGGGAGATCCCTCTCTATATATAAAATGGTGGGAGTTCCACCTGTACATGTAAAATGGAGGGCATCCCATTTTCAAACACTTTTTAACCATTTCTACACCAGAGACAGGGCCGAGTATAATATAAACAGAAGCATGGTCAAATACTGTCTTAACTTGTGCATTGGGCCGAGGGAGAGAGTGAGTGAGTTAAACAGGACGAAGGAGAGAGATACAAGGTTAGGTGGGACAGTAAGCTGTGAGGAGGACACAAATAGACTACAAAGGGAGATAGACAGAGAGATAGAGAGAGAGAGAGATGGATAGGGACAGACAACGACAAAGGGAGACAGAGGGAGAGAGAGAGCGACAGAGCGGTAGTGAGAGAGACTGAGAGAGAGGTAGAGACAGGGAAAGGCAGAGAGACAGAGGTAGAGAGAGAGAAATGGTGTGAGAGACACCGAGTCATGGAGAGAAAGAGAGGAGAGACAGACAGAGAGAGACAGACAGAGAGAGAGGAAGAGGTAGAGAGAGAGAGAGAGCTCAAGAGAGGGAGAGAGAGGGAGAGATAGTGTAAGGGAGGCACAAATGGAGTCATGGACAGAGGCAAAGAAAGAGAGAGGGAGAGGCAGAGAGAGAGGGGGAGAGGCAGAGAGAGAGGGAGAGGCAGAGAGAGAGAGGGAGAGGCAGAGAGAGAGAGGGAGAGGCAGAGAGAGAGGCAATGAGAGAGACAGAGAGCACAAGAGAGGGAGAGACAGAGAGAGAGACATAATCAGAGAGAGTGGGAGATGGTGTAAGGGAGACACAAATGGAGTCATGCAAAGAGACAAAGAGAGAGAGAGACAGACAGACAGAGAGGGAGAGAGAAATAGAGAGACAGGTAGAGACAGAGAGTGAGGGATAGACAGAGAGACAGACAGACAGAGAGAGAGACAGAGACAGTGATGGAGAAAGACAATGAGAAAGTCAGAGAGGGAGAGGGACACAGAGAGGGAGAGAGGGAGAGGCAGAGAGAGAGAGAGAGAGAGAGAGAAACAGAGAAACAGAGAAAGAGAGAGAAACCGAGAGAGAGGGAGAGACAGGGAGAGAGAGAGGGAGAGGCATTAGCAGAGAGAGGGAGACAGAGACAGTGATGGAGAAAGACAATGAGAAAGTCAGAGAGGGAGAGGGACACAGAGAGGGAGAGAGGGAGAGGCAGAGAGAGAGAGACAGAGAGAGAGAGAGAGACAGAGAGAGAGAGAAAGAGAGAAACAGAGAGGGAGAGACAGAGAGAGACAGAGAGAGAGAGACAGAGAGGGAGAGGCATTGGCAGAGAGAGAGAGACAGAGACAGTGATGGAGAAAGACAATGAGAAAGTCAGAGAGGGAGAGGGACTGAGGGAGAGGCAGAGAGAGAGACAAAGACAGAGAGAGAGAGAGAGAGAGAGAATGAGAGAGGCAGAGAGAGAGAGGGAGAGACACACAGAGAGAGAAATAGAGGGACAGGTAGAGACTGAGAGAGAGAGGGAGAGACAGAGAGAGAGAGACAGAGAGAGAGAGAGAGAGAGGGAGAGGCATTAGCAGAGAGAGGGAGAGGCAGAGAGAGGGAGACAGAGACAATGATGGTGAAAGACAATGAGAAAGTCAGACAGGGAGAGGGACACAGAGAGGGAGAGAGGGAGAGGCAGAGAGAAGAGAGAGAAAAAGACAGAGTGGGAGAGAGAAACAGAGAGAAAGAGAGGGGGAGACAGGGAGACACAGTGAGAGAGAGGCAGAGAAAGAGTGAGAGAGTGCGAGAAAGGGAGAGACAGAGACAGGGAGAGATTGTGTAAGGGAGACAGACAGAGAGAACAGACAGAGAGAAATGGATAGGGACAGACAGCAACAAAGGGACAGTCAGACAGAGAGAGAGAGAGGCAGAGTCATGGACAGAGGGAGAGACAGACTAAAAGAAGGAGAGAGAGAGACAGAGAGAGACACAGAGAGAGAGGGATAGATTGTGTGGGAGACACAAACAATCTCTTTCTCTCCATAATGGTCTTGGACAGAGGGAGAGGCAGAGAGAGGGGGAGACAGAGAAGGAGGGAGAGAGAGACAAAGAGTGGGAGGGTGTGTAAGAGAGGCGGAGAGACCAAGAAGAATTAAACAAGGAACAGTGATGCAGTGGTTAGCACCGCAGCCTCACAGATCCAGCGACCCGGGTTCGATTCTGGGTACTGCCTGTGCGGATTTTGCAAGTTCTCCCTGTGACCGTGTGGGTTTCCACCGAGTGCTTCCCTTTCCTCCCAGAATCAAAGACTTACAGGTTGATGGGTAAATTGGTCATTATAAATTGCTCCTAGTATAGTTAGGTGGTAGGGGAATTGAGGGAAGGTGGGGATGTGAGAGGGTAATGGGATTAATGTAGGATTAGTATCAATGGGCGGTTGATGGTCAGCACTGACTTGATGGGCCGAAGGACCTGTTTCAGTTCTGTATCTCTGAAAAGAAAGAAACTTGTGTTGAATTATTGATCCTTGCATTGTGGAATGTTCTAGTATTTGGTGAGAATGTTGATCCAGTGAAATTTTGTCCCAGTGGGATGAATAGAATCTATATTAGCTTATTACAACAGTAAGATACCGTGTGTACTGAGTGTAATGTTTACAGTTTCCACTCATATAATATACTTTGCTGTCTATATTGTATAAAATGATGATGGGCTGAGATAGAGTGGATAGGAAGGACACATTTCCCTCAGCAGAGGGGTCAATAACCAGGGACAGAGATTTCAAGATTTCCAAATCAATATCATGAGGGTGTGATGGCTCCCACAGTGGAATAGCTTGCTGGATGTTTACAATAGAGTGTTTTCCTTCTGGATCATCAGAACCGGCCGCCTGAGCCCCAACTTCATCCACATTTCTCCCTCTCTACTAATATTTCACTCTACACACCTATCTTTCTCTGTTTGTGTACACAGGAGTGAAGGATTACATCAAATTAATATATCTTACATTCTCCCTTTCAATCCACCCCAACAATCTCTCTCTCTCCAACCTTGTCCCTCTCTACAGCACTCTCTCTCTGTCTGCATATCTAACCCTCTCTCCCTCTGTCTGTCTCTCTCCTAGTGAGGAGTCACTCTCAAATAAATGTCCCAGTGCTGCGGTAACGTAAAATGGCCACCGTGAACAAACCTAAAATGGCTGACTGATGTGTGTGGATATCCACTGATGTTCTGAGAGGAGAGACAGACAGACAAAGAGGGAGACACAGACCAAGAGGGTGACCCAGACACAGAGAGTGATAGCAGGATATTTGTCGGAGGACAGAGGAAGAGCAGGAGGCCATTTGGTCCCTCAACCCTGTGCTGTCATTCAATTAAATCATGGCTGATCTGTGATCGAACTCCACATTCCTGTCTTTGCCCCTTATCACTTAATACCTGTTGTTAGTAAAAATCCATCAATCTCAGATTTAAAAATTAACAAGTGTCTCAGCATCAATATCTGTTTGTGGAAGAGAGTTCTAAACTGATACCACACCTGGTGTGTTGAAGTGTTTCTTCATTTCACTCCTGAATGGTTTTTAGACTATGTTTAGATTTTTAGACTATGTCCACAAGTTCTAGACTCTGCAGCCAGTGGGAATTGTTTCTCTCCGTCTACCCATCAGTTTCTTTCATACTCTGAAAACCATCATCAAATCACCCCTTAATCTTCTAAATTCCAGGGATACAGAGTAAAGCTCCATTTACACTGTCCCATTAAACACTCCCAAGCCAAGCACAGTGTGTGGTTAGACACAGAGTAAATTTTCCTCTGCACTGTCCCATCACACACTCCCAGGGCAGGGGCAGCATGGGGTTAGATACAGAGTAAAGACAAGGCCTATTGTATTATATACAGAGAAATGGTCTTGTGCAGTTCAAACTGAGACCGGGTGAAATGCAGCAGAAGCAGAGACCACTCCCAGGGCAGGAACATCACGGGGTTGATACAGAGTGAATCTCACTGTACACTGTCCGAAACAGACAGCTCAAGAGAGAGAGACAGAAAGAGAGAAACAGAGAGACACAGACCGACAGATTGACTGAGAGTGAAAGAAGGATATTTAACATCGGACATTGGAAGATGAGGAGGCAATTTAACCCCTCAACTCTGTTCCAGCATTCAATGAGATCAGGGCTGATCTGTGATCTAACTGACACCATATATCCCGCCTTTGCCCCTGATCTCTGAAAACAAGAATCTATCAATCCCACTTCTCTCTCCTTGCCTATCTCTCCCTTTCTCACTGTTACACTCTCTCCATCTATATTCCTCCCTCTCTCCTGATGTTTCACACTCTACACCTATTTCTTGTACCTCTGTGTACACAGGATGACATCAAACTATGATAACATTTGACATTTGCTCTTTCGATCTAACCTAACAACGTGACTGTCTCCAACATTCTCTCTGTGTCTGTGAACAGCGGGACCTTGGAGTGAATGTTCACTGATTCCTGAGGCTGACAGGACAGGTGGATAAGCTGGTTAGGAAGGGATAAGGGAGACTTTCATTTCCCAACCAGCGGAAATAAACTCTCAGTGTCCACCCTATCCAGTCCCTTTAGAATCTGATATGTTTCAATGAGATCACCTCTCATTCTTCTAAACTGCAGAGAATACAGGTCCTATTGACTCAGCCTCTCATCACAGGACAATGGCAGAGAAACTAAACAAATACTTTGTGTCTGTCTACATGTTCTCAGTCATGCTCTGTAATCTTCCTCGAATCATTGAACACTGCAGTTTGTGGATCATTTCACTAATCGCTGTTGAGCTGATGAAATTGTTTGATTGGCAGTGATAATATTTTTGGACCATTGTATCGAGTCCAATGGGTTACAACCTGGATTACTGGGTGATTTCTCTCTGCAACTTTTAATCTTTAATAAAGCTTATCTGGGCATTAACCTGCAATCTGTTTTTATATGTCTGACTCCACTCATTCTCCCGGGGATAAAGTTACTTTTGTCTGGTTGTGCACCCAATTAAATGACTGTTTGACACGGTGAGACTTTCTTTACTGTGAACGTGTGCTGATCTCTCTCTCTCTCACACACACACACTATCTGCCTCTCTCTCTGTTCACATGTATCCCGGACTTTCCCTCTCTCTCTGACGGACACTCTATCTCTCATTCATTTTTCACTCTTTCTGTCCATCCTGTGTCTGCTCTTTTCCTCTAATTTCTCATTTTCCTTCCCACTCTCTCTCTCTCTCTCTCTCGCTCTGTTACTCTCACCTCACCTTTATCTCTCCATTTATCTGTTCCCTCACTCTCAAACTCTACCTCTCCCTCACTCTCCACCTTCCTTTCTCTTTGATCTCTCTTCACATCTCTCTGTCACTCTCTCTCCATCTCTGTCCAATTGAGGAAATTCTCCCTCCATCTCTTGCTCTCTCACTCTCTCCCTCTCACCTATTTTCTCTCACTCTCTCCATCCCTCTATTATTCTTTCAATCTCATTTCTCTCTCTCTCCATCACTCTCTCTTTTCTATTTCCCTCTCTATTACTTGCTCTCTAACTCTCTTGCTCTGTCAGTTCATGTTGGGTCCCTTTAAGAGTTTGGGACAGTTCTGGTGGTGCAGGGTCCCTTTAAGAGTCTGGTGCTGACCCCTCCCCCACCCCAGGGTGGTCACATGACGCCCAAACCGCAGGCAGCTTTTGACCCGTTG
Source organism: Heterodontus francisci (assembly GCF_036365525.1). Taxonomy (NCBI): domain Eukaryota; kingdom Metazoa; phylum Chordata; class Chondrichthyes; order Heterodontiformes; family Heterodontidae; genus Heterodontus; species Heterodontus francisci. The sequence goes on along the minus strand of NW_027142110.1, from coordinate 13,363 downwards.
ACCTCCAAACACGTGGGGCGACGCAGCCAATCAAAGCTGAGTGGCGCCCTGGAGGGACTGAGGCGTCATCAGCCGCCATGTTTGCGTGACGTCCCCGTCGGCCGTTTCTTTCCGTCATGTGGAGATGCGCATGTGCAGAGCCTCCTCCCAGAAAGCAGCGCGGCCTGTCCTACAGATAGGGGCCTTTCCCAGTCGCGGGGCATTGTGGGAGCGGCATGACGCCATTGCCCCGTCATTAACCCAGTCAAAATCAACTGATTCCCTCTCAGCTCTCTATCCCTCCTTTTCATATTGCAGGCTGAAATGGGCTTTGTTGTTTACAATTACACCATCCCGGCTGTGGTCAGATACTCTGTCCCTTCATAAACGATTTCCTGTCCCTCCAACAGCTTGTGCCACTGCCCTATTTATCGGTGTGTTTTCCCCTTCTGATGATGATGACTTTGTCAGTGGCTTTTCTCCTACTGACGTTGTTGTTGTATTTGTTTTTTTTTTGTCCTCAAGAAGCTGTTCTTTTTCTGTTGAAATTGTTGCATTTGTTGGTGCTTTTTCCCATGTTGAGGTTGTTGTTGCATTTGTTGGTGTTTTTCTCCTGTTGAGGTTGTTGCTGCGTTTATTGGTGTTTTTCGCCTGTTGAGGTTGTTGTTGAATTGATTTGAAAAACACGTTTGCTGACACATTTTGGGATGAGAAGCTACATTCAACTGAATCCCAGGATCTGTTTCTCTTTCAAGTTTAAAGCATTACATTAGTGAGGCGTCAGTCTCTGAAATAAATGTCCCAGTGCTGTGCTAACATAAATTGGCCATCGTGAACAAACCTAAAATAGCTGACTGATGTTCTGAGAGAGGAGGGAAAGAGACACAGACAGACAGAAAGAGGGAGACACAGACCGAGAGGGTGACCCAGACACAGAGAGTGATAGCAGGATCTTTGTCAGAGGACAGAGGAAGAGGAGGAGGCCATTTAGCCCCTCAACCCTGTTCTGTCATTCAAAGAGATCATGATGATCTGTGATCAACTCCATATACCCGTCTTTGCCCCAAATCACTTCATACCTTTTGTCAGCAAATATCCATCAATCCCAGATTTAAAAATTAACAATTAATCCAGCATGAATTGCCGTTTGCAGAAGTGAGATCCAAAATTGTGCACACAGCAGTGAAGGATTACATCAAAATAATGATCTTACATTCTCCCTTTCAATCCACCCCAACAATCTCTCTCTCCAACCTTGTCCCTCTCTACAGCTCTCTCTCTGCCTGCATATCTAACCCTCTCTCCCTCTGTCTCTCTCCTAGTGTCAGAGATAGCAGGAGGGAGAGACGAACAGGAAGACTCAAATGGACATGGACTCCCCAAGTCTCTTTGGACCTCCAGTGTTTCTAGCTTTTCACCATTTATAAAGTAATCTGTTTCGTCTTTTTTACTGACATTGAAATCTATCTACCACAGTTTTGCCCATTCACTTCAGATATTAATATCTCTTTGTCATTTGATGCTTCCAGCTCCACTGCTTACAATGCTGCCTATTTTTGTGTCATTGGTAAACTTGGGGATGTGGCATTCTACCACATCATCTTAAATCATTAATAAATACAGCAAAACTGAGACACACACGGGCTTTGCACTAGTAGACAGGAGTGAATCATTCCATCCTGGAGGTTTTTTAATTCCAGATTTATGTTTTTTTTAATAGAAAAAACAGAATTCAAATTCACAACAGCCCAGTGTGGGATTTGAACTCCTGCTTTTTCAATCCTCAGTTCAGGCCTTCAAATTAAAACCCATAAAAAGAGATTCATTTTCCTACTGCTGTTGTCTGACTGTCTCAGGTTTTGTATATTGTTCCCTTCGCCTCTTCTTCCATGTGTCTGAAGACTTTGATGTTTGTCAGACATTGGTAAACTACTTCATGTGGTGTTGTGTAAATACCTTCAATTCTGTGTATCTGGAAGGGACACAATTCAAATTCTCACCTTATTGCATCAACCAAAACCTGCAGTTCCATTTAAACAACTCTATTTCCTGTCTCTGCAAAGATAGCTCACACTTCCACAATGCAGGAATGTCTGAATGGAAACAGCTTTAGACACATTTCCCAACACGTTTACTAACACTTTTCAGGATGAAGCTAAATTCAATTTACAGATTACAAGCCCCAAATTGAAACTTTAAGATATAAAAAGTGACACAAATGAAATCCCAGATCTCTCTGTCCCTGCACCCATTTTAACATTGTACCATTTAGTTTATATCGCTTCTCCTCAGCCTTCCTTCCAAAATGCATCATTTGACATTTCTCAGCATTGAAGTTAACCTGCCATGTGTCTGACCATTTCACCAGACTGCCTCTATCCTCCTGAAGTCTACTACTATTCCCTTCCCTGTTTATTACATTGCAGATGGCACAATGTTGAAGTTATGCCCTGTAAACCCAAGTCACTAATATATATCAAAAAGATCAGTGGTCCTAATCCAAACCCCTGAGGAATACCCCTGTACCACAATGTACACTGTATACAGTCAGTACAAAAGCAGGGAGGTTATGCTGAACATTTATAAAGCTCTGGTTAGGCCCCAATTGGAGAATTGTGTCCAGTTCTGGTCACCACACTTTAGGAAGGAGGTGAGGGTCCTTGAGAGGGTGCAGAGGAGATTTACCAGAATGGTTCCAGGGATGAGGGATTTTAGCTACAAAGTTAGGTTGGAAAAGCTGGGTTTGATCTCTTTAGAACAAAGGAGATTGAGGGGAGATTGACTAGAAGTCTATAAGATTATGTCAGGCATAGATACCGTCCTCCAGTCTGAACCAACCATTCACCACTACTCTCTGTGTTCTGTCCCTTATCCAATGTCGTATCCACTCTGTCCCTGTCCCGTTCATTCCATGAACATTCATTTTGCTAACTAGTCAATTATGAGGCACCATTATGACCTCCCCATGAGGAAATTGGTCCCAGAGCACAGAAAAACACAAACACAGAAAAACACACACAGACAGACAATGAGCATCTGCAACAAGAGAGAATCCAACCACCTCCCCTTGGCATTCAAAGCATTATCCCATCACTGAATCCCCCGGCATCAACATCCTGAGGAAACATTCACCAGAAACTGAGCTGAAGAAATCACATCAATACTGTGGCTACAAGTGACTCACCCCCTGACTCCCCAAAGCCTTTCCACCACCTACAAGACACAAGTCAGGTGTGTGATGGTATCTCTCCACTTGCCTGGATGAGTGCAGCACCGACAACGCTCCAGAATCTCGACACCATCCAGGACAAAGCAGCCCACTTGATTGGCACCCCATCCACCACTTTAAACTTTAATCAGATCACCCCTTAACCTTCTAAATTCCAGGGATAGAGAGTAAAGCTCCGTCTACACTATCCCATCAAATGCTGCCAAGCTATTAGTTAGCTATTGAGTAAATCTCTGTCCTCCCTGTTCTATAAAAGACTCCCAGGACAGGTACAGTGTGGGGTTAGATACAGAGTAAAGCTGCCTCTATATTTGCCTCTCTTTCTCCTCCTCCATCCAAATGGAGAGAGTAACAGTGAGAAAGACAGGGATAGATATAGAGAGAGAATAGCAGAGAGAGGGATGGATAGCAATGAGGGGAGAGTACCAGAGAGAAAGAGGAAGAGATTGGGATGGAGAGTGTCGTCAGTGTTCCTGCAAAGCTGTGTACAACAGCCTGGAAGATAAGACACAGTGAGAGATTGGGATTGAGAGGGTACAGAGGGAGAGAGATAGATCGAGGGAGAGAGAGAGGTAGAGACAGGGAGAGGCAGAGACAAGGAGAGGCAGATAGAGAGGTAGAGACAGGGAGAGGCAGATAGAGAGGTAGAGACAGGGAGAGGTAGAGCGCCAGAGGCAGAGAGAGAGACAGGGAGGGACAGATGGTGTAAGGGAGGCACAAATGGAGTCATGGACAGAGGCAGGGACAGAGGCAGAGAAAGAGAGAGAAAGAGAGAGGGAGAGAGACAAAGAGAGAGAGAGAGAGAAAGGGAGGGAGACACAGGAAGTAGCAGAGAAAGAGGGAGAAGCAGAGAGAGAGTGATGGGGAAAGAAAATGAGAAAGTCAGGCAGGGGAAGAGTCAGAGAGAGAGGGAGATGGACAGAGAGAGAGGGAGATGGACAGAGAGAGAGGGAGATGGACAGAGAGAGGAAGACCGAGAGAGAATGTTGAAGGAACTGTACTCTGTTCCTAAGCTGTGCTGAAACCTGCTCTGGGAGTGTTTAATGGGCTACATTAATCGGTCGTGTACAGTCTGTATCAGGCCTGTGAAGAAGCAGAACATGTTCAGTGTACAACGGGTCAAAGGGAAAGATTCACTCCTGTCTGCTACTGGGAAGAGAGACTGACCTTAACATCAAGGCAGCGTTTGACCCAGTGTGACATCGAGGAGCCCGAGTAAAACTCAGTGGGAATCGGGGGGAAAACTCACCACTGGTTGGAATCATACCGAGCACAAAGGAAAATGGTTGTGGTTGTTGGAAGTCAATCATCTCAGTCCCAGGCCTTCACTGCAGGAGTTTATCAGGGTAGTGTCCTCAGCCCAACCATCTTCAGATGATATCCCAGCAGAAAATGCTGGATATACTGAGCAGGTCAAGCAGCATCTGTGGAGAGAGAAACAGAGTTAGTGATTCAGCTCGATGGATTCCAGATTTCCAGCATCCACAGTATTTTGCCTCAGATAATGAAGCAATCCAGAGCCACATGCACCAAGACCCGGACTACATTCAGGTTTGGGCCGACCAGTGACAAGTAACATTCACGTCACACAAGTGCCAGGCAATGAGCATCTGCAACAAGAGAGAATCCAACCACCTCCCCTTGGCATTCAAAGCATTATCCCATCGCTGAATCAACATCCTGGGAAACATTGACCAGGAACTGAGCTGACGAAATCACATCAATACTGTGGCTACAAGTGACTCACCCTTGACACCCCAAAGCCTTTCCTTCACCTGCAAGACACCAGTCAGGTGTGTGACGGTATCTCTGTGAGCCCACACCTGGGAGTATTGTGTACAGTCCTGAAGGAAGGATATACTTGTCTTAGAGGTGAGAGGAGAAAGAGAGAGGGGGTGAGGAGAGAAAGAGAGATAGAGAGACAGGGTGATGGGGAGAAAGAGAGAGATAGAGAGACATGGTGAGGGGGAGAAAGAGAAAGGGGGGGTGAGGGGGAGAAAGAGAGAGAGAGAGAGAGAGACGGGGTGAGGGGGAGAAAGAGAAAGGGGGGGGTGGTGAGGGAGAGAAAGAGAGAGAGAGAGAGAGAGACGAGGTGAGGGGGAGAAAGGAGAAAGAGAGACGGGGTGAGGGGGAGAAAGGGGAATGGGGGGTGAGGGGGAGAAAGAGAGAGAGAGACGGGGGTAAGGGAGAGAAAGAGAGAGAGAGACGGGTGAGGGGGAGAAAGAGAAATGGGGGGTGAGGGGGAGAAAGAGAGAGAGAGACGGGCTGAGGGGGAGAAAGAGAAAGGGGGGTGAGGGGGAGAAAGAGAGGGCGAGAAAAAGAGAGAGAGTGATGGAGTGAAGGAGAAGGTGAGGTATAAAAAATCCCAAAGACACTGCACAGGGTGCATTAAAAAACAAAATCTAACACCAAACCCACAGAACGAGAGATTAAGGCTGATGACAAAAACCTTTGTCAAAGAGGTTAGTTTTAAAGAATGTCTTTAAGCAGGAATGAGAGATAGAGAGACGGGGAGGTTTGGGGATGAGGGGGAGAAAGAGAGGAGGGGTGAGGGAGAGAAAGAGAGAGAGAGAGAGTGAGTGGCAGAGAAAGAGGGAGAAGTGGAGAGAGAGAGACAGAGAGAGAGAGGAGAGACAGAGAGAGAGGGAGACAGAGAGGGAGAGGGAGGGAGAGGGGGAGAGAGAGAGGGAGGGAGAGAGAGAGAGAGAGAGAAGGGAGAGGGAGGGAGAGGGGGAGAGAGAGAGAGAAGAAGGGAGAGAGAGAGAGAGAGAGAGAGGGAGGGAGAGAGAGAGGGGAAGACAGAAAAGAGAGAGGGGGGAGACAGAGAGGGAGAGGGAGGGAGAGGGGGAGTCAGAGAGTGAGAGGGGAAGACAGAAAGAGAGAGAGAGGGGTGATACAGAGAGGGGGTGGGAAATACAGAGAGAGGGGGGGAGATACAGAGAGAGAGGGGGGAGATGCAGAGGGAGGGGGGAGACAGAGAGAGGGGGGGGTGGGGGGGGAGAGAGAGAGAGAGGCAGATACAGAGCAAGAGGCAGATACAGAGAGAGAGAGGGAGAGAGAGGGAGAGGGGGAGACAGAGAGAGAGGGAGGGAGAGACAGAGACACAGAGAGACAGAGACACAGAGACAGACAGAGAGAGAGGCAGAATAGAGAGAGATAGAGAGAGAGAGAGACAGAGAGAGGGGGGAGAGAGACAGAGAGAGAGGGGGAGGGAGACAGAGAGAGGGGGGGAGACAGAGAGAGAGGGGGGGGGGAGATACAGAGAGAGGGGGGGAGATACAGAGAGAGGGAGAGATACAGAGAGAGGGAGAGATACAGAGAGAGGAGAAATGGTGTAAGGGAGGCAAAAATAGAGTCATGGACAGAGGCAAGAGAAGAGAGAGAGAGAGAGAAAGAAGCAGAGAGCGAGACCGAGGGCATGAGAGAGGGGGAGACAGAGAGAGGAAGAGAGACACAGAGACAGAGAGGGAGAAATGGTGTAAGGGAGGCACAAATAAAGTAATGGACAGAGGCAGAGAAAGAGAGAGAGAGAGAGAGTGGCAGGGAAAGAGGGAGAAGTGGAGAGAGAGAGGGGGGGGAGACACAGAGAGAGGGGGGAGACAGAGAGAGAGGGGGGAGACAGAGAGAGCGGGAGATACAGAGAGAGAGGGAGATACAGAGAGAGAGGCAGATACAGAGAGAGAGAGGGAGAGAGAGGGAGAGGGAGAGAGAGGGAGAGGGGGAGACAGAGAGAGAGGGAGTGAGAGACAGAGATACAGAGAGACAGAGACACAGAGACAGAGACAGAGAGAGAGGCAGATACAGAGAGAGAGAGAGAGAGATACAGAGAGAGGGGCGAAGAGAGAGAGAGAGAGAGAGACGGAGGAGAGAGACAGAGAGAGAGGGGGAGACAGAGAGAGGGGGGGAGATACAGAGAGAGGGGGGGGAGATACAGAGAGAGGGGGTGGGAGATACAGAGAGAGGGGGTGGAGATACAGAGAGAGCGGGTGGGAGATACAGAGAGAGGGGGGGAGAAAGAGAGAGGGGGGGGGAAGAAAGAGAGAGAGGGGGGGAGAAAGAGAGAGAGGGGGGAGAAAGAGAGAGAGGGGGGAGAAAGAGGGGAGAGGGGAGAAAGAGAGAGAGGGGGGGAGAAAGAGAGAGGGGGGGGGGGGAGAAAGAGAGAGAGAGGGAGAAAGAGATGAGAGGGGAGAAAGAGAGAGAGGGGAGAGAGAGAGAGAGGAGAGGGGAGGAGAGAGAGAGAGAGAGGGAGGGAGAGAGAGAGAGAGAGGGAGGAGAGAGAGAAAGAGGGAGAGAGAGAGAGGGAGAGAGAGAAAGAGAGAGAGGGGGAGACAGAAAGAGAGAGGGGGAGACAGAGAGGGAGAGGGAGGGAGAGGGGAGAAAGAGAGGGAGAGGGGGAGACAGAGAGGGAGAGGGGAGACAGAGAGGGAGAGAGAGAGAGAGAGGGAGGGAGAGAGAGAGAGAGAGAGGGAGGGAGAGAGAGAGGGAGAGGGAGGGAGAGAGAGAGGGAGGGAGAGAGAGAGAGAGAGAGAGAGAGAGAGGGAGAGAGAGAGGGGGAGAGAGAGGGGGAGACAGAAAGAGAGAGGGGGAGACAGAGAGGGAGAGAGGGAGAAAGGGGGAGAGGGGGGAGACAGAGAGGGAGAGGGGGAGACAGAGGAGAGAGAGAGAGAGAGAGCGAGAGAGGGAGGGAGAGTGAGAGGGGAAGACAGAAAGAGGGAGGGGGTGGGAGATACACAGAGAGGGGGTGGGAGATACCTCTGTGCTAAGGAAATAGGTCCTTCCTATCACTCTAATCGAGGCCCCTCATATTGTTATGCACCTCAACTCAATCTCCCCTCAGCCTCCTCTGTTCCAAAGAAAAACAACCCCAGCCTGTCCAATCAGTCCTTTGCATTTCTTTGCAATTTTGAACTCTCTTCTGTAAATAGGAATTCATGCTGGCTTAATTGTTAATTTTTAAATCTGTGATTGATAGATTCTTGTTAACCAAAGGTATTAAGAGATAAGGGCAAAGGGTGGGATACATGGTGTTAGTTAGATCACAGATCAGCCCTGAGCTCATTGAATGCTGGAACAGGGTTGAGGGGTTAAATTGCCTTCTCCTCTCTCCTCTGTCCCTTTGGTGTACATGGTCTACCCAGAGGGCATTTGATACAGAGCCGCACAACAGACTTGTGAGCAGAATTACAGCTCGTTGAATAAATGGGACGGTAGCAACATGCATATAAAACTGGCTGAGTGACAGGAACAGAGAATAGTGATTAATGGATGTTATTCGGGCTGGAGGAAGGTTTGTAGTGGAGTTCCCCAGGGATCAGTGTTGGGACCCTTGCTGTTCCTGATATATATTAATGTTTTAGACCTCGGTGTACAGGGCACAATTTCAAATTTGCAGATGATACGAAACTTGGAAGCATTGTGAACTGTGAGGAGGATAGTGTAAGAACTTCAAAAGGACATAGACAAGTTGGTGGAATGGCGGACAAGTGACAGATGAGGTTCAATGTGGAGAAATGTGAAGTGATTAATTTTGGTAGAAAGAACATAGAATGGGTAAAAAGGCATAAGAGGACAGTCCTGGGATTTCTAAATAGAGACATAGAATACAAAAGCAAGGAAGATATAATGGACCTTTGTAAAACACTGGTTCACCTCAACTGGAGTATTGTCCAATTCTGGAAACCACACTTGAGGAAGGATGTGGATGCATTAGAGAGGGTGCAGAAAAGATTCACGAGCAAGGTTCCAGGATGAGGGACTTCAGTTACGTGGATAGATTGGAGAAGCTGGGGTTGTTCTCTGTGTCTCTCTCTGTCCTCCTCTCTCTATCTCTCCCTCCTGCTGTCTCTAACACTAGGAGAGAGACAGAGGGAGAGAGGGTTAGATATGCAGACAGAGAGAGAGGGCTGTAGAGAGGGGACAGGTTGGAGAGAGAGAGATTGTTGGGGTGGATTGAAAGGGAGAATGTAAGATATATTAATTTGATGTAATCCTTCACTGCTGTGTGCAGAAACAGAGAAAGATAGGTGTGTAGAGTGAAATATTAGTAGAGAGGGAGAAATGTGGATGAAGTTGGGGCCCAGGCGGCCGGTTCTGATGATCCAGAAGGAAAACACTCTATTGTAAACATCCAGCAAGCTATTCCACTGTGGGAGCCATCACACCCTCATGATATTGATTTGGAAATCTTGAAATCTCTGTCCCTGGTTATTGACCCCTCTGCTGAGGAAATGTGTCCTTCTATCCACTCTATCTCAGCCCATCATCATTTTATACAATATAGACAGCAAAGTATATTATATGAGTGGAAACTGTAAACATTACACTCAGTACACACGGTATCTTACTGTTGTAATAAGCTAATATAGATTCTATTCATCCCACTGGGACAAAATTTCACTGGATCAACATTCTCACCAAATACTAGAACATTCCACAATGCAAGGATCAATAATTCAAACACAAGTTTACCTTTTTAATTCTCCCTGGTCTCTCCGTCTCTCTCACACTTCCTCCCTCTCTTCATCACTTTCTCTCTCTCCTTCCCTCTCTCTCTGTTTCTTCTCTCTCTCTGTCTCTCCCTCTTTCTCTGTCTCTCCCTCTCTCTTTCTCTGCCTCTGTCTATGACTCTTTGTCTCTCTCACACCATCTCTCCCTCTCTCTCTGCCTCACCATCTCTCTGTCGCTCTCTCTCCTTTTACTCTGGATCTCTCTCTCTCTCTCCCGCTCTCTCTCCCTTTGTCGCTGTCTGTCCCTATCCATCTCTGTCTGTCTGTCTCCCTCTCTCTGCCTCTCCCTCTTTCTCTGTCACTCTCTCTCTCTCTCCCTCTCTCTCTCTCTCCCGCTCTCACTCCCTTTGTTGCTTTCTGTCCCTATCCCTCTCTGTCTGTCTGTCTGTCTCTCTCTGTGTCTCTCTCTCCTCTCTCTCTGATGCTCTCTTTCTCTCTGCCTCTGTCCATGACTCTCTTTATGCCTCGCTTACACCATCACACCATTCTCTCCCTGTCTCTCTCCTCTCTCTCTTCACTCTGCCTCTTTCTCTCTCTCTTTCTCTCTCCTTTAGTCACTGTCTGTCCCTATCCATCGCTCTCTGTCTCTCTCTCTCTCAGCCTCTCTCTATCTGTACATCTCTCTCTTATTTCTCTCTCTCTCTCTCTCTCTCTCTTTCTCCATGACTCTCTTTATGTCTCTCTCACACCATCTCTTTCTCTCTGTCTGACTCTTTCTGCCTATCTCTCTCTCTCTCTCTTTCCATGACTCCATTTGTGCCTCCCTTACACCATCGCTCCCTCTCTCTGTGTCTCTCCCTCTCTCTGTGTCTCTCCCTCTCTCTGTGTCTCTCCCTCTCTCTCTGTGTCTCTCCCTCTCTCTCTTGTCTCTCCCTCTCTCTGTGTCTCTCCCTCTCTCTATGCGTCTCTCCCTCTCTCTCTCTGTATCTGCCTCTCCCTCTCTGCCTCTTCCCCACCTGACTTTTTCATTGTCTTTCCCCATCACTCTCTCTCTCTCTGCTTCTCCCTCGTTCCCTCTCTCTTTCCCTTTGTCGCTGTCTGTCCCTATCCATCTCTCACTGTCTGCCTATCTCTGTCTCCCTCTCTATCTGCCACTGCCTCTCCCTCTCTCTCTCTCTCTTTCTCTGCCTCTGTCCATGACTCTATTTGTGCCTCCTTTACACCATCTCTCCCTCTGTCTCTGCCTCTCCCTCTCTTGTGCTCTCCGTCTCTCTCACTGCCTCTCTCGCCATACCTCTTCCTGTCTCTCTCTCTCTGTTTTTCTCTCTCTCTGTCTCTTTGTCTGTCTCTCGCTCTCTGTCTCTCCTCTCACTCTCTGTCCATGACTCTCTCTGTGTCAATCTCACACTATTTCTCTCTCTCTCTCTCTCTGCCTGTCCCTGTCTCCACCACTCTCTGTCTCTCTCTCCCACCATCTATCTCTCTCCCTCTGTACCCTCTCAATCCCAATCTCTCGCTGTGTCATTCCCTCAACGATGCTGCACACAGCTTTGCAGGAACACTGACCGACACGCTCCATCCCAATCTCTTTCTCTTTCTCTATGGTAATCTCTCCCATTGCTATCCTTCCCTCTCTCTGTTATTCTCTCTCTATATCTATCCCTGTCTTTCTCACTGTTATTCTCTCCATCTGAATGGAGGAGAAGAAAGAGAGGCATATATAGAGGCATATATAGAGGCTCCCTGCCTCCCTCCCTCTCTCGCTCCCTACTCCCCTCACTCGCCGAGATTCTGGAGTGTTGTAGGTGCTGCACTCATCCAGGCAAGTGGAGAGATACCATCACACACCTGACTTGTGTCTTGTAGGTGGTGGAAAGGCTTTGGGAGCCAGGGGGTGAGTCACTTGTAGCCACAGTATTGATGTGATTTCTTCAGTTCAGTTCTGGTCAATGTTTCCCCAGGATGTGATGCTGGGGGATGCAGCGATGGGATAATGCTTTGAATGCCAAGGGGAGGTGGTTGATTCTCTCTTGTTGCAGATGCTCATTGCCTGTCTGTGTGTGTTTTTCTGTGTTTGTGTTTTCTGTGCTCTGGGACCAATTTCCTCATGGGGAGGTCATAATGGTGCCTCATAATTGACTAGTTAGCAAAATGAATGTTCATGGAATGAACGGGACAGGGACAGAGTGGATACGACATTGGATAAGGGATAGAACACAGAGAGTAGTGGTGAATGGTTGGTTCAGACTGGAGGACGGTATCTATGCCTGACATAATCTTATACACTTCTATTCAATCTCCCCTCAATCTCCTTTGTTCTAAAGAGACCAAACCCAGCTTTTCCAACCTAACTTTGTAGCTAAAATCCCTCATCCCTGGAACCATTCTGGTAAATCTCCTCTGCACCCTCTCAAGGACCCTCACCTCCTTCCGAAAGTGTGGTGACCAGAAATGGACAGAATTCCTCCAATTGGGGCCGAACCAGAGCTTTATAAATGTTCAGCATAACCTCCCTGCTTTTGTACTGACTGTATACAGTGTACATTGTGGTACAGGGGTATTCCTCAGGGGTTTGGATTAGGACCACTGATCTTTTTGATATATATTAGTGACTTGGGTTTACAGGGCATAACTTCAACATTGTGCCATCTGCAATGTTATAAACAGGGAAGGAATAGTAGTAGACTTCAGGAGGATAGAGGCAGTCTGGTGCAAATGGTCAGACACATGGCAGGTTAACTTCAATGCTGAGAAATGTAAAATGATGCATTTTGGAAGGAAGGCTGAGGAGAAGCGATATAAACTAAATGGTATAATGTTAAAATGGGTGCAGGGACAGAGAGATCTGGGATTTCATTTGTGTCACTTTTATATCTTAAAGTTTCAATTTGGGGCTTGTAATCTCTAAATTGAATTTAGCTTCATCCTGAAAAGTGTTAGCAAACGTGTTGGGAAATGTGTCAAAAGCTGTTTCCATTCAGACATTCCTGCATTGTGGAAGTGTGAGCTTCTTTGCAGAGACAGGAAATAGCGGTGTTTGAATGGACCTGCAGGTTTTGGTTGATGCAATAAGGTGAGAATTTGAATTGTGTCCCTTGCAGATACACAGAATTTGAAGGTATTTACAGAACACCACATGAAGTAGTTTACCAATGTCTGACAAACATCAAAGTCTTCAGACACATGGAAGAAGAGGCGAAGGGAACAATATACAAAACCTGAGACAGTCAGACAACAGCAGTAGGAAAATGAATCTCTTTTTATGGGTTTTAATTTGAAGGCCTGAACTGAGGATTGAAAAAGCAGGAGTTCAAATCCCACACTGGGCTGTTGTGAATTTGAATTCTGTTTTTTCTATTAAAAAAAAAACATAAATCTGGAATTAAAAAACCTCCAGGATGGAATGATTCACTCCTGTCGACTAGTGCAAAGCCCGTGTGTGTCTCAGTTTTGCTGTATTTATTAATGATTTAAGATGATGTGGTAGAATGCCACATCCCCAAGTTTACCAATGACACAAAAATAGGCAGCAATGTAAGCAGTGGAGCTGGAAGCATCAAATGAGAAAGAGACATTAATATCTGAAGTGAATGGGCAAAACTGTGGTAGATAGATTTCAATGTCAGTAAAAAGACGAAACAGATTACTTTATAAATGGTGAAAAACTAGAAACACTGGAGGTCCAAAGAGACTTGGGGAATCCATGTCA
>NW_027142109.1:66794-98011 GCF_036365525.1 Heterodontus francisci | reverse complement strand
CGGGGAGAGGGGGCGAGGTGAAGGGGGTGAGATAGGGGGAGATAGAGAGAGGGGCAGTGAGAGGGCAAGGGAGAGTGGGTGAGATGGGGAGGTGAGGGGGACAGGGAGGGCGGAGTGAGAGGGGAGGGAGAGTTGGAGTGACAGAGGCGAATGGGAGGAGGGAGCGAAAGGGGGCAGTGAGAGGGGGATTGAGAGGGTGAGTGAAAGAAGGGAGAGAGAGGGGGAGAGACAGAGGGGGGAAGTGAGAGAGGGGGAGAGAGAGGGAGAAAGAGAGGGGGAGAAATAGAGGGGGGAGAAATAGAGGGGCAGAGAGCGGGGGAGGGTGGGAAGAGTGGGAGAGAGAGAGAGAGAGAAGAGTGAGGGGGAGAGACAGATGTGGAAGTGAGAGAGAGGGAGAGAGAGGGGGTGGCAAGGGGGGGGAAGTGAGAGGGGGGGGAAGTGAGGGGGGAGAGAGAGAGGGAGAAAGAGAGGGGGAGAAAGAGAGGGGGAGAAAGAGAGGGGGAGAAAGAGAGGGGGAGAAAGAGAGGGGGAGAAAGAGAGGGGGAGAAAGAGAGGGGCAGAGAGCGGGGGAGAGAGAAGAGTGAAGGGAGTAAGAGAGGGAAGGTAAGAGTTAGAGGGGAAGGTGAGAGGGCAGAGAGAGAGACAGAGAGGGGAAATGAGGAATGGAGCAGACAAATGAGGGAGAGAGAGAGGGAGGGAGCAGGTACAGAGGTAGCAGAGAGAAGGTGTGTTAGCCAGGGGTGATGCAGGAGGTCCAGAGGTGGGATCTTCCTGTGCATGCCTTAACCCTGGCTGGCGTAGGTCAGAGTCCTGTTCATATCCCTTAGCCCTCGGTTGGAGGCACCAGAAGGGGGAGGGAAGGGGAGGGGAGAGGAGAAGGGGGAGGGAAGGGAAGGGGAGTGGAGGAGGGAAGTAGGGGAGGGGAGGGGAGAGGAGAAGGGGGAGGGAAGGGAAGGGGAGTGGAGGAGGGAAGTAGGGGAGGGGAGGGGAGAGGAGAGGAGGGAAGCAGGGGAGGGGAGGAAAGGGAAGAGGAGGGAAACAGGGGAGGGGAGGGAAGGGAGGGGAGAGAAGGGGAAGGGAAGGGAAGGGAGGGGAAGGGAGAGGAGGGGAGGGAAGCAGGGGAGGGGAGGAAAGGGGAGGGGAGAGGGGAGGAAGGAAGCAAGGGAGGGGAGAGGAGAGGAAGGGGAGGGGAGAGGAGGAGAGGATTGGAAGGGAGGGGAGAGGAGAGGATTGGAAGGGAGGGGAGAGGAGAGGAAGGGAGGGGAGGGGGGAGAAGCAGGGGAGGGGAGAGGAGAGGAGGGAAGCAGGGGAGGGGAGAGGAGAGGAGAGGAGAGGAAAAGAGGGAAGGGGAGGGGAGAGGAAAGGAGGGGAAGGGAGGGGGAGAGGAGGGGAAGGGAGGGGAGAGGAGGGGAAGGGAGGGGAGAGGAGGGGAGAAGAGGGGAGGGGAAGGGGAGAGGGGGGAAGGGAGGAGAGGGGAGAGGAGGGAAGCAGAGGAAGGAAGGGGAGGGAAGGGGAGGGGAGAGGAGAGGAAAAGAGGGAAGGGGAGGGGAGAGGAGAGGAAAGGCGGGAAGCAGGGGAGGGAAGAGGAGAGGAGGGGAAGGGAGGAGAGAGGAGGGGAGAGGGGAGAGGAGAGGAGGGGAGATGAGGGGAAGGGAGGGGAGAGGAGGGGAGGAGTGGAGCGGAGAGGAGGGGAGGAGTGGAGCGGAGAGGAGGGGAGAGGAGGGGAGAGGAGGGAAGCAGGGTAGGGAACGGGAGGGAAGAGGAGAGGAGGGGAGGGAAGAGGAGAGGAGAGGAGTGAAGCAGGGGAGGGGAGGGGAAGGGAGCGGAGGGGAGAGAAGAGGAGGGCAGGGAAGGGGAGAGAAGGGGAAGGGAGGGGAAGGGAGGGGAGGGGAGGGGAGAGGAGGGGAGAGGAGGGGAGAACGGGAGGGAAGAGGAGAGGAGGGGAGGGAAGAGGAGGGGAAGGGAAGGGAGGGGAAGGGAAGGGAGGGGAAGGGAAGGGAGGGGAAGGGAAGGGAGGGGAAGGGAGGGGAAGGGAAGGGAGCGGAAGGGAGGGGAAGGGAGGGGAAGGGAGAGGAAGGGGTAAAGGGGAGAGGAGGGGAGAGGGGAGAGGAGGGGAGAGGAGGGGAGAGGAGGGGAGAGGAGGGAAGGGGGTGGAGGGAAGGCGAGGGGGGGAGAGGAGAGGAGAGGAGGGAAGCAGGGAAGGGGAGGGGAGAAAAGGGGAAGGGAGGGGAGAGGAGGGGAAGGGAGAGGAAAAGTGGAAGGGAGGGGAGGGAAGCAGGGGAGGGGTAGGGGAGGGAAGGCGAGGGAGGGAGAGGAGAGGAGAGGAGGGAAGGACAGGAAGGAAGCAGGGGAGGGGAGAGAAGGGGAAGGGAGGGGAGAGGAAAAGAGGGAAGGGGAGGGAAGAGGAGAGGAAAAGAGGGAAGGGGAGGGAAGAGGAGAGGAAAAGAGGAAGGGGAGGGGAGAGGAAAGGAGGGAAGCAGGGGAGGGAAGAGGATGAGAGGAGGGAAGCAGGGGAGGGGAGGGAAGAGGAGGGAAGCGGGGGAGGGAAGGAGAGAGAAGCGGGGGAGGGAAGCGGGGGAGGGAAATGGAGGGGAGTGGAGAGGAAAAGAGGGAAGGGGAGGGGAGGGGAGAGGGGAGGGAAGAGGAGGGAAGCGGGGGAGGGAAGGAGAGGGGAGGGGTGAGGAGGGAAGCAGGTGGGGGGGAAAGAGGAGGGAAGAGGAAAGGCGAGGGAAGAGGAGGGGTGAGGAAGGTCTGAACTCTCACTCTTGCCGAATCCCTCCCACTGGGGCCTCAGTAACTTCCTGAATTCCAGTTCTATCAGGCAGCAAGTGTCTGTCAGCTGGGACCGGGACTGGGAGGGAGTTCAAACACTGCATTAATATAATCCTGGTGTGGGAGAACGAGAGAGAGGGAGGGAGTGTGAGAGAGAGAGAGAGAGAGGGAGGAGACAGACAAAGAGAAGGGGAGAGAGGGAGGGAGGGATGGAGAGACTGACAAAGAGACTGGAGAGAGACAGACAGACAGACAGAGAGAGGGAGGGAGGGAGTGTGAGAGAGAGAGAGAGAGGGAGGGAGGAGAAAGAGAGAGAAAGAGACAGAGAGAGAGAGAGAGGAATGCTTGCTGCAGCTGCGTGTGTGAGATGAGAGAGAGAGAGAGAGAGAGAGAGAAATTCACAAAGGAAGACAGTGTGTCAGTGAGTCAGTGTAAGGGAGAGATAAGGCAGTTCGGGAAGAGGCTGTCCGATGGAGAGGGGGGGGCTGTGGTGGTGAGAGGGAGGGAGGATGAGACAGGCGGAGTGGGAGTGCGGAGCCCGAGGGAAGGGGAGAGCAGAGAGCAGGCAGCTGAGTGTGGGAGGCAGATCCCTGTTCTCCGGACAAACTACGGAGCCAGGATCAGGAGCCGTGGCATTCCTGCCATTCCCAAGTCATTCTCGGATCCAGAGGGGGAACGTCGCCGGAGACCTGAGATGGGGAACCACCTCCTGAGGGAACAAACCAAAGCTTTCTGTAAGTGAACGAACTCTGGCTCAGCCTGACATTTAAAGGGGCAACGCCCTGGATGGCGAGGGGGGGGGGAAATATTTGGCCAGCCGTAATCTTCCCGGTCCAACTTTCTTTTGCCGTGTCCTCCCACGTCGGCGTCACGCCCGACTCCCCGATCAGGGCTGCTCCTCCCCATGGCCCCCTCTCCACGCAGATTCCCGGGCTGATCGACCGAGGGGTGCACTCAGCAGTCAAGCGGCGAGGGGGAGGCAACCCCGGCTGAGAAGCATCGGAGGTGCCGTCTTTCGGGAGGGGGCGCTAAACCCGGGGGAGTGCGGGCGCCGTGCGAAACCTCCCGTGGGCGCTCTCTTTCAGGATGCTTGCAGTCTCAATTAGCTTTATCGGCATAGGAAATGCCAACTGCGGGTCAAGGGAATCTGGACGCCGAAGATTAAAAGAAAGCTCTCCCAAAGGAAGGCACAGCAGCCTGAACTCAAAAGAAAGTTGCCTTGAAAGAGGTACCCACTCTGCTATGACTGACAGTGCATAGGTAGGTTGTAGCAGGGAGGGATGGCCCTCGAAGGGTGCAGACAGGAAAGAGGTCACACATGGTGCATTCACTGTCCGCCCATCTGTGAGGCCGATAAGTTTGAGAGAATTGACAGGAATTACCAGTTCCTTCACATTCCAAATGGAATTTGTACTCCTGATAAAATCACTTGCTTTAGCTCACGTCAAATACCAAACATATCAGCGTTAAACTGCTGGCAAGCAAAGATAGCAAGACTCTGGGACCGGGTGTCACAGTGCGTTAGATACACTGTCCTTTCCCCCCTCTGGGACCGGGTGTCACAGTGTGTTAGATACACTGTCCTTTCCCCCCTCTGGGACTGGGTGTCACAGTGTGTTAGATACACTGTCCTTTCCCCCTCTGGGACCGGGTGTCACAGTGTGTTAGATACACTGTCCTTTCCCCCCTCTGGGACCGGGTGTCACAGTGCGTTAGATGCACTGTCCTTTCCCCCTCTGGGACTGGGTGTCACAGTGTGTTAGATACACTGTCCTTTCCCCCTCTGGGACTGGGTGTCACAGTGTGTTAGATACACTGTCCTTTCCCCCTCTGGGACTGGGTGTCACAGTGCGTTAGATACACTGTCCTTTCCCCCGTCTGGGACTGGGTGTCACAGTGTGTTAGATACAGTGTCCTTTCCCCCTCTGGGACCGGGTGTCACAGTGTGTTAGATACACTGTCCTTTCCCCCTCTGGGACCGGGTGTCACAGTGTGTTAGATACACTGTCCTTTCCCCCTCTGGGACCGGGTGTCACAATGTGTTAGATACACTGTCCTTTCCCCCTCTGGGACCGGGTGTCACAGTGTGTTAGATACACTGTCCTTTCCCCCTCTGGGACCGTGTGTCACAGTGTGTTAGATACACTGTCCTTTCGCCCTCTGGGACCGGGTGTCACAGTGTGTTAGATACACTGTCCTTTCCCCCTCTGGGACTGGGTGTCACAGTGTGTTAGATACACTGTCCTTTCCCCCTCTGGGACTGGGTGTTACAGTGTGTTAGATACACTGTCCTTTCCCTCTCTGGGACCGGGTGTCACAGTGCGTTAGATACACTGTCCTTTCCCCCTCTGGGACCGGTTGTCACAGTGCGTTAGATACACTGTCCTTTCCCCCTCTGGGACTGGGTGTCACAGTGCGTTAGATACACTGTCCTTTCCTCCTCTGGGACCGGGTGTCACAGTGCGTTAGATACACTGTCCTTTCCCTCTCTGGGACCGGGTGTCACAGTGCGTTAGATACACTGTCCTTTCCCTCTCTGAGACTGGGTGTCACAGTGCGTTAGATACACTGTCCTTTCCCTCTCTGGGACCGGGTGTCACAGTGCGTTAGATACACTGTCCTTTCCCCCTCTGGGACCGGGTGTCACAGTGCGTTAGATACACTGTCCTTTCCCCCTCTGGGACCGGGTGTCACAGTGTGTTAGATACACTGTCCTTTCCTCCTCTGGAACCAGGTGTCACAGTGCGTTAGATACACTGTCCTTTCCTCCTCTGGGACCGGGTGTCACAGTGCGTTAGATACACTGTCCTTTCCCTCTCTGGGACCGGGTGTCACAGTGCGTTAGATACACTGTCCTTTCCCCCCTCTGGGACTGGGTGTCACAGTGTGTTAGATACACTGTCCTTTCCTCCTCTGGAACCAGGTGTCACAGTGCGTTAGATACACTGTCCTTTCCCTCTCTGGGACTGGGTGTCACAGTGCGTTAGATACACTGTCCCTTCCCCCTCTGGGACCGAGTGTCACAGTGTGTTAGATACACTGTCCCTTCCCCCTCTGGGACCGGGTGAAACAGTGTGTTAGATACACTGTCCTTTCCTCCTCTGGAACCAGGTGTCACAGTGCATTAGATACACTGTCCTTTCCCTCTCTGGGACTGGGTGTCACAGTGTGTTAGATACACTGTCCTTTCCCCCTCTGGGACCGGGTGTCACAGTGTGTTAGATACACTGTCCTTTCCCCCCTCTGGGACTGGGTGTCACAGTGTGTTAGATACACTGTCCTTTCCCCCTCTGGGACCGGGTGTCACAGTGTGTTAGATACACTGTCCTTTCCCCCCTCTGGGACCGGGTGTCACAGTGCGTTAGATGCACTGTCCTTTCCCCCTCTGGGACTGGGTGTCACAGTGTGTTAGATACACTGTCCTTTCCCCCTCTGGGACTGGGTGTCACAGTGTGTTAGATACACTGTCCTTTCCCCCTCTGGGACTGGGTGTCACAGTGCGTTAGATACACTGTCCTTTCCCCCGTCTGGGACTGGGTGTCACAGTGTGTTAGATACAGTGTCCTTTCCCCCTCTGGGACCGGGTGTCACAGTGTGTTAGATACACTGTCCTTTCCCCCTCTGGGACCGGGTGTCACAGTGTGTTAGATACACTGTCCTTTCCCCCTCTGGGACCGGGTGTCACAATGTGTTAGATACACTGTCCTTTCCCCCTCTGGGACCGGGTGTCACAGTGTGTTAGATACACTGTCCTTTCCCCCTCTGGGACCGTGTGTCACAGTGTGTTAGATACACTGTCCTTTCGCCCTCTGGGACCGGGTGTCACAGTGTGTTAGATACACTGTCCTTTCCCCCTCTGGGACTGGGTGTCACAGTGTGTTAGATACACTGTCCTTTCCCCCTCTGGGACTGGGTGTTACAGTGTGTTAGATACACTGTCCTTTCCCTCTCTGGGACCGGGTGTCACAGTGCGTTAGATACACTGTCCTTTCCCCCTCTGGGACCGGTTGTCACAGTGCGTTAGATACACTGTCCTTTCCCCCTCTGGGACTGGGTGTCACAGTGCGTTAGATACACTGTCCTTTCCCCCTCTGGGACTGGGTGTCACAGTGCGTTAGATACACTGTCCTTTCCTCCTCTGGGACCGGGTGTCACAGTGCGTTAGATACACTGTCCTTTCCCTCTCTGGGACCGGGTGTCACAGTGCGTTAGATACACTGTCCTTTCCCTCTCTGAGACTGGGTGTCACAGTGCGTTAGATACACTGTCCTTTCCCTCTCTGGGACCGGGTGTCACAGTGCGTTAGATACACTGTCCTTTCCCCCTCTGGGACCGGGTGTCACAGTGTGTTAGATACACTGTCCTTTCCTCCTCTGGAACCAGGTGTCACAGTGCGTTAGATACACTGTCCTTTCCCCCTCTGGGACCGGGTGTCACAGTGTGTTAGATACACTGTCCTTTCCTCCTCTGGAACCAGGTGTCACAGTGCGTTAGATACACTGTCCTTTCCTCCTCTGGGACCGGGTGTCACAGTGCGTTTGATACACTGTCCTTTCCCTCTCTGGGACCGGGTGTCACAGTGCGTTAGATACACTGTCCTTTCCCCCCTCTGGGACTGGGTGTCACAGTGTGTTAGATACACTGTCCTTTCCTCCTCTGGAACCAGGTGTCACAGTGCGTTAGATACACTGTCCTTTCCCTCTCTGGGACTGGGTGTCACAGTGCGTTAGATACACTGTCCCTTCCCCCTCTGGGACCGAGTGTCACAGTGTGTTAGATACACTGTCCCTTCCCCCTCTGGGACCGGGTGAAACAGTGTGTTAGATACACTGTCCTTTCCTCCTCTGGAACCAGGTGTCACAGTGCATTAGATACACTGTCCTTTCCCTCTCTGGGACTGGGTGTCACAGTGTGTTAGATACACTGTCCTTTCCCCCTCTGGGACCGGGTGTCACAGTGTGTTAGATACACTGTCCTTTCCCCCCTCTGGGACTGGGTGTCACAGTGTGTTAGATACACTGTCCTTTCCCTCCTCTGGAACCAGGTGTCACAGTGCGTTAGATACACTGTCCTTTCCTCCTCTGGAACCAGGTGTCACAGTGCGTTAGATACACTGTCCTTTCCCTCCTCTGGAACCAGGTGTCACAGTGCGTTAGATACACTGTCCTTTCCTCCTCTGGAACCAGGTGTCACAGTGCGTTAGATACACTGTCCTTTCCTCCTCTGGAACCAGGTGTCACAGTGCGTTAGATACACTGTCCTTTCCCTCCTCTGGAACCAGGTGTCACAGTGTGTTAGATACACTGTCCTTTCCCTCCTCTGGAACCAGGTGTCACAGTGCGTTAGATACACTGTCCTTTCCTCCTCTGGAACCAGGTGTCACAGTGTGTTAGATACACTGTCCTTTCCCCCCTCTGGGACCGGGTGTCACAGTGTGTTAGATACACTGTCCTTTCCCCCTCTGGAACCAGGTGTCACAGTGTGTTAGATACACTGTCCTTTCCCTCTCTGGGACTGGGTGTCACAGTGCGTTAGATACACTGTCCCTTCCCCCTCTGGGACCGGGTGTCACAGTGTGTTAGATACACTGTCCCTTCCCCCTCTGGGACCGGGTGTCACAGTGTGTTAGATACACTGTCCTTTCCTCCTCTGGAACCAGGTGTCACAGTGCATTAGATACACTGTCCTTTCCCTCTCTGGGACTGGGTGTCACAGTGTGTTAGATACACTGTCCTTTCCCCCTCTGGGACCGGGTGTCACAGTGTGTTAGATACACTGTCCTTTCCCCCCTCTGGGACTGGGTGTCACAGTGTGTTAGATACACTGTCCTTTCCCTCCTCTGGAACCAGGTGTCACAGTGTGTTAGATACACTGTCCTTTCCCTCTCTGGGACTGGGTGTCACAGTGTGTTAGATACACTGTCCTTTCCCTCTCTGGGACTGGGTGTCACAGTTTTTTCGATTTTGTTTTGTATTCATTCATGGGATGTGGGTGTCACTGGCCAGGCCAGCATTTATTGCCCATCCCTAATTGCCCTTGAGAAGGTGGTGGTGAGCTGCCTTCTTGAACCGCTGCAGTCCATTTGGGGTAGGTACACCCACAGTGCTGTTAGGAAGGGAGTTCCAGGACTTTGACCCAGCGACAGCGAAGGAACGGTGATATAGTTCCAAGTCAGGATGATGTGTGAATTTCGTGGGTTTGGGCGGTGCTGTCTAAGGAGCCTTGGTGCATTGCTGCAGTGCATCTTGTCGATGGTACACACTGCTGCCACTGTGCGTCGGTGGTGGAGGGAGTGAATATTTGTAGATGGGGTGCCAATCAAGCGGGCTGCTTTGTCCTGGATGGTGTTGAGCTTCCCGAGTGTTGTTGGAGCTGCACCCATCCAGGCAAGTGGAGAGTATTCCATCACACTCCTGACTTGTGCCTTGTAGATGGTGGACAGGCTTTGGGGAGTCAGGAGGTGAGTTACTCACTGCAGGATTCCCAGCCTCTGACCTGCTCTTGTAGTCACAGTATTTATGTGGCTGGTCCAGTTCAGTTTCTGGTCAATGGTAACCCCCAGGATGTTGATAGTGGGGGATTCAGAGATGGTAATGCCATTGAATGTCAAGGGGAGATGGTTAGATTCTCTCTTGTTGGAGATGGTCATTGCCTGGCACTTGTGTGGTGCGAATGTTACTTGCCACTTATCAGCCCAAGCCTGGATATTGTCCAGGTCTTGCTGCATTTCTACACGGACTGCTTCAGTATCTGAGGAGTCACGAATGGTGCTGAACATTGTGTAATCATCAGGGAACATCCCCACTTCTGACCTTATGATTGAAGGAAGGTCATTGATGAAGCAGCTGAAGGTGGTTGGGCCGAGGACACTACCCTGAGGAACTCCTGCAGTGATGTCCTGGAGCTCAGATGATTGACCTCCAACAACCACAACCATCTTCCTTTGCGCTCGGTACGACTCCAACCAGTGGAGGGTTTTCCCCCTGATTCCCATTGACCTCAGTTTTGCTCGGGCTCCTTGATACCATACTCGGTCAAATGCTGCCTTGATGTCAAGGGCAGTCACTCTCACCTCACCTCTCGAGTTCAGCTCTTTTGTCCATGTTTGAACCAAGGCTGTAATGAGGTCAGGAGCTGAGTGGCCCTGGTGGAACCCAAACTGAGCATCACTGAGCAGGTTATTGCTGAGCAAGTGCCACTTGATGGCACTGTTGATGACACCTTCCATCACTTTACTGATGATTGAGAGTAGACTGATGGGGAGGTAATTGGCCGGGTTGGAATTGTCCTGCTTTTTGTGTACAGGACATACCTGGGCAATTTTCCACATTGCAGTGTAGATGCCAGTCTTGTAACTGTACTGGAACAGCTTGGCTAGGGGCGCGGCAAGTTCTGGAGCACAGGTCTTCAGTACTATTGCCTGAATATTGTCAGGGCCCATAGCCTCTGCAGTATCCAGGGCCTTCAGTCGTTTCTTGATATCACATGGAGTGAATCGAATTGGCTGAAGTCTGTCATCTGTGATGCTGGGGACTTCAGGAGGAGGCCGAGATGGATCATCAACTCAGCACTTCTGGCTGAAGATTGTTGCAAATGCTTCAGCCTTATCTTTCGCACTGATGTGCTGGGCTCCCCCATCATTGAGGATGGGGATATTTGTGGAGCCTCCTCCTCCAGTTAGTTGTTTAATTGTCCACCACCATTCACGGCTGGATGTGGCAGGACTGCAGAGCTTAGATCTGATCCGTTGGTTATGGGATCGCTTAGCTCTGTCTGTCGCATGCTGCTTACGCAGTTTGGCACGCAGATAGTCCTGTGTTGTAACTTCACCAGGTTGACACCTCATTTTGAGGTATGCCTGGTGCTGCTCCTGGCATACCCTCCTGCACTCTTCATTGAACCAGGGTTGGTCTCCTGTCTTGATGGTAATGGAAGAGTGGGGGATATGCCGGGCCATGAGGTTACAGATTGTGGTTGAGTACAATTCTGCTGCTGCTGATGGCCCACAGCACCTCATGACTATGACCATGTCAGGCTGTTGCTTGACTAGTCTGTGGGACAGACCCCCCAACTTTGGCACTAGGCCCCAGATGTTAGTCAGTGCTCGGGAAGGATGTGAAGGCTTCAGAGAGAGAGCGCAGAAAAGATTCACGAGAATGGTTGTGGGAGGAAGGAGGTCATGGTGCCTCGACTGGAGAAGCTGGGGCTGTTCTTCCTGGGGAACGGAAAGTTGAAAGGAGAGGGAGTTGAGGTGGGAGGCCAGGGCAGAATGCCCAGCGCAAGGGACGGGATGAACCGTCCCGCGGACGTGCAGGCCACCAGACCACTGCGGTCAACGAGGCCAGCAAAGCCAGCAGTTGAAGCCTTGGCAGGACAGGCCTCAGATGAAGCCGACTGGCGAGACGGCAGACCCGCCGCCGAGCCGGTTGCCGGGGAAACCTGAACGGAGGTCACGCGGATGCAAGGTACCGGAATGTTAATGTCACATTGACGCCCGGCCTATTAGACATTGACTGGGTCGGGGTGAATGGCAGGGGGGAGTGGGGGAGGGAGGAGGAGAGGTGCTCAGGGTTGGAAGCAACTTAAAGCAAAGATGAGGTCAGAGTAGGCCTGATGCCAATCTGAGAAGACATTCGGCCTGTGAGTGAGGAAGAGGCCAGAATCGAATCGAGGGGTTCGGGGTGGTTTATATATAGAATAACAGATACCCGGGAGTGAGTTACAGACTGGAATCTAATCAAGGGGTTCGGGTGGGTTTATATACAGAATAACAGATACCCGGGAGTGAGTTACAGACTGGAATCTAATCGAGGGGTTCGGGGTGGTTTATATATAGAATAACAGATACCCGGGAGTGAGTTACAGACTGGAATCTAATCGAGGGGTTCGGGTGGTTTATATATAGAATAACAGATACCCGGGAGTGAGTTACAGACTGGAATCTAATCGAGGGGTTCGGGGTGGTTTATATATAGAATAACAGATACCCGGGAGTGAGTTACAGACTGGAATCTAATCGAGGGGTTCGGTGGGGTTTATATATAGAATAACAGATACCCGGGAGTGAGTTACAGACTGGAATCTAATCGAGGAGTTCGGGGGGGGTTTATATATAGAATAACAGATACCCGGGAGTGAGTTACAGACTGGAATCTAATCGAGGGGTTCGGGGGGTTTATATATAGAATAACAGATACCCGGGAGTGAGTTACAGACTGGAATCTAATCGAGGGGTTCGTGGGGTTTATATATAGAATAACAGATACCCGGGAGTGAGTTACAGACTGGAATCTAATCGAGGGGTTCGTGGGGTTTATATATAGAATAACAGATACCCGGGAGTGAGTTACAGACTGGAATCTAATCGAGGGGTTCGGGGGGTTTATATATAGAATAACAGATACCCGGGAGTGAGTTACAGACTGGAATCTAATCGAGGGGTTCGTGGGGTTTATATATAGAATAACAGATACCCGGGAGTGAGTTACAGACTGGAATCTAATCGAGGGGTTCGGGGGGTTTATATATAGAATAACAGATACCCGGGAGTGAGTTACAGACTGGAATCTAATCGAGGGGTTCGTGGGGTTTATATATAGAATAACAGATACCCGGGAGTGAGTTACAGACTGGAATCTAATCGAGGGGTTCGGGGGGTTTATATATAGAATAACAGATACCCGGGAGTGAGTTACAGACTGGAATCTAATCGAGGGGTTCGGGGTGGTTTATA
The DNA here is from genome assembly GCF_036365525.1 of Heterodontus francisci. Taxonomy (NCBI): domain Eukaryota; kingdom Metazoa; phylum Chordata; class Chondrichthyes; order Heterodontiformes; family Heterodontidae; genus Heterodontus; species Heterodontus francisci. The sequence continues at coordinate 85,506 of NW_027142109.1, read as the reverse complement.
TATAGAATAACAGATACCCGGGAGTGAGTTACAGACTGGAATCTAATCGAGGGGTTCGGGGGGTTTATATACAGAATAACTGATACCCGGGAGTGAGTTACAGACTGGAATCTAATCGAGGGGTTCGGGGGGTTTATATATAGAATAACAGATACCCGGGAGTGAGTTACAGACTGGAATCTAATCGAGGGGTTCGGGGGGTTTATATACAGAATAACAGATACCCGGGAGTGAGTTACAGACTGGAATCTAATCGAGGGGTTCGGGGGGTTTATATATAGAATAACAGATACCCGGGAGTGAGTTACAGACTGGAATCTAATCGAGGGGTTCGTGGGGTTTATATATAGAATAACAGATACCCGGGAGTGAGTTACAGACTGGAATCTAATCCAGGGGTTCGGGGGGGTTTATATATAGAATAACAGATACCCGGGAGTGAGTTACAGACTGGAATCTAATCGAGGGGTTCGGGTGGTTTATATATAGAATAACAGATACCCGGGAGTGAGTTACAGACTGGAATCTAATCCAGGGGTTCGGGGGGGTTTATATATAGAATAACAGATACCCGGGAGTGAGTTCCAGACTGGAATCTAATCGAGGGGTTCGGGGGGTTTATATATAGAATAACAGATACCCGGGAGTGAGTTACAGACTGGAATCTAATCGAGGGGTTCGGGGGGTTTATATATAGAATAACAGATACCCGGGAGTGAGTTACAGACTGGAATCTAATCGAGGGGTTCGGGGTGGTTTATATATAGAATAACAGATACCCGGGAGTGAGTTACAGACTGGAATCTAATCGAGGGGTTCGGGGTGGTTTATTTATAGAATAACAGATACCCGGGAGTGAGTTACAGACTGGAATCTAATCGAGGGGTTCGGGGGGTTTATATATAGAATAACAGATACCCGGGAGTGAGTTACAGGTCTATAAATGTGTCAGACATTCTCTCCCTTCATGTCTCCCCTCTCCTGAATGTCCTTCGCTCTGTCTTTGTGCAGTTGTCCCTCTGTCTGTCTGTGATAATTGATCTCGCCTCTCCCTCTCCAGATGGTACATGCTATTACATTGGCAGCTGTCCTAGTCTTGGACTGTAAAGCAGAGCTGAGTTCTCTTCATACCCTGTCCTTAGTTCCTGCCATCCTTTTCTTTTTCATTGTGTGTCAGATTATAATCCTGGTTTATTGCTCAGTCACACAGGGTGAAATCGCAGTCGAGCAGGAGAGAGAGGAGAATTCTGTACAGTTCTCAACGTACGTCACTGGAGAGACGCTGCAGGTAAAGCCTGGGAACCCGACCCACACTCAACGCCACGTGTCGGGCTCGGCTTGGCTCTACGTTCTGGGTCCAGCATTGGGGTTCGGGGTGCGGTCGGGTTCGGGTTGGCACTGCTCAGGTTTTGTTTTGTCCTGTTTTCTTTTTAATCTATGTTTTGGCCCGATTTTATTTCTGTCCTAATGACATGTTTGATACTTTCGGGTCGGCTTGGGCATGAAAAAGAATTGAAGGACTCAGACCTGGGTCGGGTTCGGGTCGGGGTCGGGTCGGCCGTGCCCGGGTCGGGTTCGGGTCGGCCGTGCCCGGGTCGGGTTTGGGTCGGGTTCGGGTTGGCCGTGCCCGGGTCGGGTTCGGGTCGGACGTTCCCGGTCGGACGTTCCCGGGTCGGGTTTGGGTCGGGTTAGGGTTGGCAGTGCCCGAGTCGGGTTTGGGTCTCAGAGAGACACACAGATGGACTGTACAGTGTCAGAGACATACTGAGACACACACAGACTGTACAGTGTCAGAGAGACACTGAGACAAACACACGGACTGTACAGTGTCAGATGCTGAGACACACAGACGGACTGTACAGTGTCAGAGTGACACTGAGAGACACACACGGACTGTTCAGTGTCAGAGAGACACAGAGAGACACAGATGGACTGTACAGTGTCAGAGAGACAGTGAGACACACACACGGACTGTACTGTGTCAGAGAGACTCTGAGACACACACGGACTGTACAGTGTCAGAGGGACTCACAGACGGACTGTCCAGTGTCAAAGAGACACTGAGACACACACACGGACTGTACAGTGTCAGAGAGACACTGAGACACACACATGGACTGTACAGTGTCAGCGAGACACTGAGACACACACACGGACTGTACTGTGTCAGAGAGACTCTGAGACACACACACGGACTGTACAGTGTCAGAGGGACACACAGACGGACTGTCCAGTGTCAAAGAGACACTGAGACACACACACGGACTGTACAGTGTCAGAGAGACACTGAGACACACAGACGGACTGTACAGTGTCAGAGAGACACACAGACACACACGGACTGTACAGTGTCAGAGAGACACAGAGACACACACACGGACTGTACAGTGCCAGAGAGGCACTGAGACACACAGACGGACTGTAGTGTCAGAGAGACACTGAGACACACACACAGACTGTACAGTGTCAGAGAGACACTGAGACACACACACGGACTGTACAGTGTCAGAGAGATACTGAGACACACATGGACTGTACAGTGTCAGAGAGACACTGAGACACACACGCGGACTGTACAGTGTCAGAGAGATACTGAGACAGACACGGACTATACAGTGTCAGAGAGACACAGACAAACACACGGACTGTACAGTGTCAGAGAGACACTGAGACACACACAGACTGTACAGTGTCAAAGAGATACTGAGACACACACGGATTGTACAGTGTCAGAGAGACACACAGACACACATGGACTGTACAGTGTCAAAGAGATACTGAGACACACACAGACTGTACAGTGTCAGAGAGACAGTGAGACACACAGACAGACTGTACAGTGTCAGAGGGACACACAGACGGACTGTACAGTGTCAGAGAGACACAGACACACATGGACTGTACAGTGTCAGAGTGACGCACACGGACTGTACAGTGTCAGAGAGATACTGAGACACACACAGACTGTATAGTGTCAGAGAGACACTGAGACACACACACGGACTGTACAGTGTCAGAGAGACACTGAGACACACACACGGACTGTATAGTGTCAGAGAGACACTGAGACACACACACGGACTGTACAGTGTCAGAGAAACACTGAGACACACACACGGACTGTACAGTGTCAGAGAGACACAGACACACACACGGACTGTACAGTGTCAGAGGGACACTGAGACACACACATGGACTGTACAGTGTCAGAGAGACACTGAGACACACACATGGACTGTACAGTGTCAGAGAGACACTGAGACACACACACGGACTGTACAGTGTCAGAGAGACACTGAGACACACACATGGACTGTACAGTGTCAGAGAGACACTGAGACACACACACGGACTGTACAGTGTCAGAGAGACACTGAGACACACACACGGACTGTACAGTGTCAGAGAGATACTGAGATACACACGGAATGTACAGTGTCAGAGACACAGAGAGACACTCGCACAGACTGTACAGTGTCAGAGAGACACTGAGACACACACATGGACTGTACAGTGTCAGAGAGACACTGAGACACACACATGGACTGTACATTGTCAGAGAGACACTGAGACACACACACGGACTGTACAGTGTCAGAGAGACACTGAGACACACACATGGACTGTACAGTGTCAGAGAGACACTGAGACACACACACGGACTGTACAGTGTCAGAGAGATACTGAGATACACACGGAATGTACAGTGTCAGAGACACACAGAGAGACACTCGCACAGACTGTACAGTGTCAGAGAGACACTGAGACACACACACGGACTGTACTGTGTCAGAGAGACAGTGAGACACACAGACGGACTGTACATTGTTAGAGGGACACACACACGGACTGTACTTTGTCAGAGAGACAGTGAGACACACACACGGACTGTACAGTGTCAGAGAGATACTGAGACACACACGGAATGTACAGTGTCAGAGGGACACAGAGGGACACACACACGGACTGTACAGTGTGAGAGAGACACGCAGAGAGACACACACACAGACTGTACAGTGTCGGAGAGACACTGAGACACACATGGACTGTACTGTGTCAGAGGGACACAGAGACACACACACAGACTTTACTGTGTCAGAGTGACACAGAGAGACACACACACAGACTTTACTGTGTCAGAGAGACACTGAGACACACACGGACTGTACAGTGTCAGAGGGACACAGAGAGACACACACACAGACTGTACAGTGTCAGAGAGACACTGAGACACCCACGGACTGTACAGTGTCAGAGGGACACACACACAGACTGTACTGTGTCAGAGAGACACTGAGACACCCACGGACTGTACAGTGTCAGAGGGACACACACACAGACTGTACTGTGTCAGAGAGACACAGACAAACACACGGACTGTACAGTGTCAGAGAGACACTGAGACACACACAGACTGTACAGTGTCAAAGAGATACTGAGACACACACGGATTGTACAGTGTCAGAGAGACACACAGACACACATGGACTGTACAGTGTCAAAGAGATACTGAGACACACACAGACTGTACAGTGTCAGAGAGACAGTGAGACACACAGACAGACTGTACAGTGTCAGAGGGACACACAGACGGACTGTACAGTGTCAGAGAGACACAGACACACATGGACTGTACAGTGTCAGAGTGACACACACGGACTGTACAGTGTCAGAGAGACACTGAGACACACACACAGACTGTACAGTGTCAGAGAGACACTGAGACTCGCACACGGACTGTACTGTGTCAGTGAGATACTGAGACACACACACGGACTGTACAGTGTCAGAGAGACACTGAGACACACACACGGACTGTACAGTGTCAGAGAGACACTGAGATACACACGGAATGTACAGTGTCAGAGACACAGAGAGACACTCGCACAGACTGTACAGTGTCAGAGAGACACTGAGACACACACATGGACTGTACAGTGTCAGAGAGACACTGAGACACACACACGGACTGTACAGTGTCAGAGAGACACTGAGACACACACACGGACTGTACAGTGTCAGAGAGACACTGAGACACACACATGGACTGTACAGTGTCAGAGAGACACTGAGACACACACACGGACTGTACAGTGTCAGAGAGATACTGAGATACACACGGAATGTACAGTGTCAGAGACACACAGAGAGACACACACACGGACTGTACTGTGTCAGAGAGACAGTGAGACACACAGACGGACTGTACATTGTTAGAGGGACACACACACGGACTGTACTTTGTCAGAGAGACAGTGAGACACACACACGGACTGTACAGTGTCAGAGAGATACTGAGACACACACGGAATGTACAGTGTCAGAGGGACACAGAGGGACACACACACGGACTGTACAGTGTGAGAGAGACACGCAGAGAGACACACACACAGACTGTACAGTGTCGGAGAGACACTGAGACACACATGGACTGTACTGTGTCAGAGGGACACAGAGACACACACACAGACTTTACTGTGTCAGAGTGACACAGAGAGACACACACACAGACTTTACTGTGTCAGAGAGACACTGAGACACACACGGACTGTACAGTGTCAGAGGGACACAGAGAGACACACACACAGACTGTACAGTGTCAGAGAGACACTGAGACACCCACGGACTGTACAGTGTCAGAGGGACACACACACAGACTGTACTGTGTCAGAGAGACACTGAGACACCCACGGACTGTACAGTGTCAGAGGGACACACACACAGACTGTACTGTGTCAGAGAGACACAGACAAACACACGGACTGTACAGTGTCAGAGAGACACTGAGACACACACAGACTGTACAGTGTCAAAGAGATACTGAGACACACACGGATTGTACAGTGTCAGAGAGACACACAGACACACATGGACTGTACAGTGTCAAAGAGATACTGAGACACACACAGACTGTACAGTGTCAGAGAGACAGTGAGACACACAGACAGACTGTACAGTGTCAGAGGGACACACAGACGGACTGTACAGTGTCAGAGAGACACAGACACACATGGACTGTACAGTGTCAGAGTGACACACACGGACTGTACAGTGTCAGAGAGACACTGAGACACACACACAGACTGTACAGTGTCAGAGAGACACTGAGACTCGCACACGGACTGTACTGTGTCAGTGAGATACTGAGACACACACACGGACTGTACAGTGTCAGAGAGACACTGAGACACACACACGGACTGTACAGTGTCAGAGAGACACTGAGACACACACATGGACTGTACAGTGTCAGAGAGACACTGAGACACACACATGGACTGTACAGTGTCAGAGAGACACTGAGACACACACACGGACTGTACAGTGTCAGAGAGACACTGAGACACACACATGGACTGTACAGTGTCAGAGAGACACTGAGACACACACACGGACTGTACAGTGTCAGAGAGACACTGAGACACACACACGGACTGTACAGTGTCAGAGAGATACTGAGATACACACGGAATGTACAGTGTCAGAGACACAGAGACACTCGCACAGACTGTACAGTGTCAGAGAGACACTGAGACACACACATGGACTGTACAGTGTCAGAGAGACACTGAGACACACACATGGACTGTACAGTGTCAGAGAGACACTGAGACACACACACGGACTGTACAGTGTCAGAGAGACACTGAGACACACACATGGACTGTACAGTGTCAGAGAGACACTGAGACACACACACGGACTGTACAGTGTCAGAGAGACACTGAGACACACACACGGACTGTACAGTGTCAGAGAGATACTGAGATACACACGGAATGTACAGTGTCAGAGACACACAGAGAGACACTCGCACAGACTGTACAGTGTCAGAGAGACACTGAGACACACACACGGACTGTACTGTGTCAGAGAGACAGTGAGACACACAGACGGACTGTACATTGTTAGAGGGACACACACACGGACTGTACTTTGTCAGAGAGACAGTAAGACACACACACGGACTGTACAGTGTCAGAGAGATACTGAGACACACACGGAATGTACAGTGTCAGAGGGACACAGAGGGACACACACACGGACTGTACAGTGTGAGAGAGACACGCAGAGAGACACACACACAGACTGTACAGTGTCGGAGAGACACTGAGACACACACGGACTGTACTGTGTCAGAGGGACACAGAGACACACACACAGACTTTACTGTGTCAGAGAGACACAGAGAGACACACACACAGACTTTACTGTGTCAGAGAGACACTGAGACACACACGGACTGTACAGTGTCAGAGGGACACAGAGAGACACACACACAGACTGTACAGTGTCAGAGAGACACTGAGACACCCACGGACTGTACAGTGTCAGAGGGACACACACACAGACTGTACTGTGTCAGAGAGACACTGAGACACACACGGACTGTACAGTGTCAGAGGGACACACACACAGACTGTACTGTGTCAGAGAGACACTGAGACACACACGGACTGTACAGTGTAAGAGGGACACACAGACGGACTGTACAGTGTCAGAGAGACACTGAGACGCTCTCATAGACTGTACAGTGTCAGAGAGATACTGAGACACACACGGAATGTACAGTGTCAGAGGGACACATAGACGGACTGTACTGTGTCAGAGAGACACTGAGATACACAGACGGACTGCACAGTGTCAGAGAGACACTGAGACACACAGACGGACTGCACAGTGTTAGAGAGACACTGAGACACACACATGGAATGTACAATGTCAGAGGGACACACAGACGGACTGTACAGTGTCAGAGAGACACTGAGACGCACTCACAGACTGTACAGTGTCAGAGGGACACACAGACGGACTGTACTGTGTCAGAGAGACACTGAGATACACAGACGGACTGCACAGTGTCAGAGAGACACTGAGATACACAGACGGACTGCACAGTGTTAGAGAGACACTGAGACACACACACGGAATGTACAATGTCAGAGGGACACACAGACAGACTGTACAGTGTCAGAGAGACTCTGAGACGCACTCACAGACTGTACAGTGTCAGAGAGACTCTGAGACGCACTCACACAGGATTCTGAATGGTTGGGTTCGTGTTTGAAACGACAGAAATGTCTTTACATCTGTTTGTTACACTGACCTTTTTGGTCTTGCTTATTGTGGAAGGATGAGGGACCCGCCAGGGGTCTGAGAGCGACAGACACTGAGCTGGACTCCCAGGAGTCGGGACCTTGGAGAGAACTTGCAGAGGGTGGCATCAAAGCGGAGACCTCAGAGGACGAGTCCGGCAGATTGGAGGAGGAGACCAGGCCACCGACTGAAGGGCACGAGGATGGTCAGCAAGCCACTGCTCACCTCCAGGGTAGGCATCATATCATTCCAATACTCGGAGCGCACAGAAAGAGGCAATTTTACCCACAGTATGGGGAGAAGGTGGATGGGTGAGGATTGAGGGATATGGGATATAGATCAGAAGGTAAGCTATCTCTGGAAGTATGTTCCCATGTTAGTTAACTGTTATTATATATCATTGGTTGAGAGACTTGGATTGTGAGATTATGACTGTCGTGAAGTTGTAACTCTTTGATCCCATGATCGAAATCCCACTGCGGGTAACGACAAAGGGAATGTTAAGTAAGGCTCCACCGACCCGAGATCAGCCTTGGAATTCCGAGATGTCATTCGAAATACTTTATCAGACAGTCCATGAGTCTCGAGTGACTGGCAGACCCGATATACACACATCTCACACATTCAGACAATCCCAATGGACCCGAACCCCTTCCCGTTCACTCCCACTGTACACAATCCCAATGGACCCCAAACCCCTTCCCCTTCACTCCCACTTTACACAATCCCAATGGACCCGAACCCCTTCCCCTTCACTCCCACTGTACACAATCCCAATGGATCCCAAACCCCTTCCCGTTCACTCCCACTGTCGACAATCCCAATGGACCCGAACCCCTTCCCGTTCACTCCCACTGTACACAATCCCAATGGACCCCAAACCCCTTCCCCTTCACTCCCACTTTACACAATCCCAATGGACCCGAACCCCTTCCCCTTCACTCCCACTGTACACAATCCCAATGGATCCCAAACCCCTTCCCGTTCACTCCCACTATACACAATCCCAATGGACCCCAAACCCCTTCCCGTTCACTCCCATTGTACACAATCCCAATGGACCCAAACCCCATCCCGTTCACTCCCACTGTACACAATCCCAATGGACCCAAACCCCTTCCCGTTCACTCCCACTGTACACAATCCCAATGGATCCCAAACCCCTTCCTGTTCACCCCCACCGTACAGAATCCAAATGGACCCGAACCCCTTCCCGTTCACTCCCACTGTACACAAGCCCAATGGATCCCAAACCCCTTCCCGTTCACTCCCACTGTACACAATCCCAATGGACCCAAACCCCTTCCCGTTCACTCCCACTGTACACAATCCCAATGGACCCGAACCCCTTCCTGTTCACCCCCACCGTACACAATCCCAATGGACCCAAACCCCTTCCCGTTCACTCCCACTGTACACAAGCCCAATGGATCCCAAACCCCTTCCTGTTCACCCCCACCGTACAGAATCCAAATGGACCCGAACCCCTTCCCGTTCACTCCCACTGTACACAAGCCCAATGGACCCCAAACCCCTTCCCGTTCACTCCCATTGTACACAATCCCAATGGATCCCAAACCCCTTCCCGTTCACTCCCACTGTACACAATCCCAATGGACCCAAACCCCTTCCCGTTCACTCCCACTGTACACAATCCCAAAGGACCCAAACCCCTTCCCGTTCACTCCCACTGTACACAATCCCAATGGACCCAAACCCCTTCCCGTTCACTCGCACTGTACACAATCCCAATGGACCCCAAACCCCTTCCCGTTCACTCCCACTGTACACAATCCCAATGGACCCAAACCCCTTCCCGTTCACTCCCACTGTACACAATCCCAATGGACCCAAACCCCTTCCCGTTCACTCCCACTGTACACAATCCCAAAGGACCCAACACCTTCCCGTTCACTCCCACTGTACACAAGCCCAATGGACCCAAACCCCTTCCCGTTCACTCCCACTGTACACAATCCCAATGGACCCGAACACCTTCCCGTTCACTCCCACTGTACACAATCCCAATGGACCCGAACCCCTTCCCGTTCACTCCCACTGTACACAATCCCAATGGACCCGAACCCCTTCCCGTTCACTCCCACTGTACACAATCCCAATGGACCCAAACCCCTTCCCGTTCACTCCCACTGTACACAATCCCAATGGACCCGAACACCTTCCCGTTCACTCCCACTGTACACAATCCCAATGGACCCAAACCCCTTCCCGTTCACTCCCACTGTACACAATCCCAAAGGACCCAACACCTTCCCGTTCACTCCCACTGTACACAAGCCCAATGGACCCAAACCCCTTCCCGTTCACTCCCACTGTACACAATCCCAATGGACCCGAACACCTTCCCGTTCACTCCCACTGTACACAATCCCAATGGACCCGAACCCCTTCCCGTTCACTCCCACTGTACACAATCCCAATGGACCCGAACCCCTTCCCGTTCACTCCCACTGTACACAATCCCAATGGACCCAAACCCCTTCCCCTTCACTCCCACTGTACACAATCCCAATGGATCCCAAACCCCTTCCTGTTCACTCCCATTGTACACAATCCCAATGGAACCAAAACCCCTTCCCGTTCACTCCCACTGTACACAATCCCAATGGACCCAAACACCTTCCTGTTCACTCCCACAGTACACAATCCCAATGCACCCGAACCCCTTCCCGTTCACTCCCACTGTACACAAACCCAATGGACCCCAAACCCCTTCCCCTTCACTCCCACTGTACACAATCCCAATGGACCCAAACCCCTTCCCCTTCACTCCCACTGTACACAATCCCAATGGATCCCAAACCCCTTCCTGTTCACTCCCATTGTACACAATCCCAATGGAACCAAAACCCCTTCTCGTTCACTCCCACTGTACACAATCCCAATGGATCCCAAACCCCTTCCTGTTCACTCCCACTGTACACAATCCCAATGGACCCAAACCCCTTCCTGTTCACTCCCACAGTACACAATTCCAATGGACCCCAAACCCCTTCCCGTTCACTCCCACTGTACACATTCCCAATGGACCCGAACCCCTTCCCATTCACTCCCACTGTACACAATCCCAATGCACCCAAACCCCTTCCCGTTCACTCCCACTGTACACAATCCCAATGGACCCGAACCCCTTCCCGTTCACCCCCACTGTACAGAATCCCAATGGACCCAAACCCCTTCCCGTTCACTCCCACTGTACACAATCCCAATGGACCCGAACCCCTTCCTGTTCACCCCCACTGTACAGACTCCCAATGCACCCGAACCCCTTCCCGTTCACTCCCACTGTACACAAACCCAATGGACCCCAAACCCCTTCCTGTTCACTCCCACTGTACACAATTCCAATGGACCCCAAACCCCTTCCCGATCACTCCCACTGTACACAATCCCAATGGACCCGAACCCCTTCCTGTTCACCCCCACTGTACAGAATCCCAATGGACCCAAACCCCTTCCCGTTCACTCCCACTGTACACAATCCCAATGGACCCGAACCCCTTCCTGTTCACCCCCACTGTACACAATCCCAATGGACCCGAACCCCTTCCTGTTCACCCCCACTGTACAGAATCCCAATGGACCCAAACCCCTTCCCGTTCACTCCCACTGTACACAATCCCAATGGACCCAAACCCCTTCCCGTTCACTCCCACTGTACACAATCCCAATGGACCCAAACCCCATCCCGTTCACTCCCACTGTACACAATCCCAGTGGACCCCAAACCCCTTCCCGTTCACTCCCACTGTACACAATCCCAATGGACCCGAACCCCTTCCCGTTCACCTCCACTGTACACAATCCCAATGGACCCAAACCCCTTCCCGTTCACCTCCACTGTACACAATCCCAGTGGAAAGACTGATCTGCTGTCTTTCTATTCCTCAGACCTGGTTCGACACTTAAAGTCGGAAGGGGAGGAATTGAAGAGTGAAGTGAGGACACTGAATGAGCAGATAAAGGTACGAATTTGGACAGGGACTCTGTGTGTGCAATGGGACAGGACCCTCCCTAGTGGGGAGGGAGGGGGTGCGTGTACTGTCCCTCTCCCGGCTCTCCCTCCCCCTCCCTCCCAGTGAATCCAGAAACCTCCCCTGGGGCTTTACTCCCTCTGCAGAGGTCATTTCCAGTGCATTCAGGAAGTTACATCCATGCAGATTTGTGCCCCTGTCTCTTCACACCCACCACCACATCACAGCCCAGCTATTGGGCCATGGGGGGTGTTACTCACTCACATCTGCTTCATCAATGACCTTCCTTCAATCATAAGGTCAGAAGTGGGGATGTTGCTGATGATTGCACAATGTTCAGCACCATTCGTGACTCCAGATACTGAAGCAGTCCGTGTAGAAATGCAGCAAGACCTGGACAATATCCAGGCTTGGGCTGATAAGTGGCAAGTAACATTCGCACCACACAAGTGCCAGGCAATGACCATCTCCAACAAGAGAGAATCTAACCATCTCCCCTTGACATTCAATGGCATTACCATCGCTGAATCCCCCACTATCAACATCCTGGGGGTTACCATTGACCAGAAACTGAACTGGACCAGCCATATAAATACTGTGACTACAAGAGCAGGTCAGAGGCTGGGAATTCTGCAGTGAGTAACTCACCTCCTGACTCCCCAAAGCCTGCCCACCATCTACAAGGCACAAGTCAGGAGTGTGATGGAATACTCTCCACTTGCCTGGATGGGTGCAGCTCCAACAACACTCAGGAAGCTCGACACCATCCGGGACAAAGCAGCCCGCTTGATTGGCACCCCATCCACAAACATTCACTCCCTCCACCACCGACGCACAGTGACAGCAGTGTGTACCATCTACAAGATGCACTGCAGCAATGCACCAAGGCTCCTTCGACAGCACCGCCCAAACCCGCGACCTCTACCAACTAGAAGGACAAGGGCAGCAAATACATGGGAACACCACCACCTGCAAGTTCCCCTCCAAGTCACACACCATCCTGACTTGGAACTACATCACCGTTCCTTCACTGTCGCTGGGTCAAAATCCTGGAACTCCCTTCCTCACCGCACTCTGGGTGTACCTACCCCACATGGACTGCAGCAGTTCAAGAAGGCAGCTCACCACCACCTTCTCAAGGGGCAATTAGGGATGGGCAACAAATGCTGGCCTGGCCAGCGACGCCCACATCCCACGAACGAATTGAATAAACAAAGTCCGACCTTCCCATTCCCTGCGCTTTAGGCGGACTCCGCGGAATGGTGGCAGTTTCAGCAGGACATGCACACGGCCGTGACGGTGGCCGACCGACTGAGGTTCGAGGCCGAGGCGGAGGCCGAGGCGCTGAGGGCGAGGTTGCAGGAGGAGCGGGAGAAGCGGGCAAGGCTGGAGGAGGAGCTGGCGGCATTGAGGAGGTACCGGCGGATGGGGAGGGGAAATCGCGAACTCTCTCCCCCCCGAGGACAAGGAGTTTAGGCTCAGGATCAGTTAGAAATTTCAAACCAGAGACAGGGTTTTTTTCTGTTGTTGGGATGAAACGGATTAGGAGGCACGAAGGTTAAAATACAGCTCGGCAATGATCAAATTGAATGGGCGGCGTAGACTAGAGGGGCTGAATGGCCTCATCCGGTTCCCAAGCTGCTCCCACACTGCATTGATACACTGTCCTTTCCCCCTCTGGGACCGGGTGTCACAGTGTGTTAGATACACTGTCCTTTCCCCCCTCTGGGACTGGGTGTCACAGTGTGTTAGATACACTGTCCTTTCCCCCTCTGGGACCGGGTGTCACAGTGTTAGATACACTGTCCTTTCCCCCTCTGGGACCGGTTGTCACAGTGCGTTAGATACACTGTCCTTTCCCCCCTCTGGGACTGGGTGTCACAGTGTGTTAGATACACTGTCCTTTCCCCCTCTGGGACCGGGTGTCACAGTGTGTTAGATACACTGTCCTTTCCCCCTCTGGGACCGGGTGTCACAGTGTGTTAGATACACTGTCCTTTCCCCCTCTGGGACCGGGTGTCACAGTGTGTTCGATACACTGTCCTTTCCCCCTCTGGGACCGGGTGTCACAGTGTGTTAGATACACTGTCCATTACCCCCTCTGGGACTGGGGGTCACAGTGTGTTAGATACACTATCCTTTCCCCCTCTGGGACTGGGGGTCACAGTGTGTTAGATACACTGTCCTTTCCCCCTCTGGGACCGGGTGTCACAGTGTGTTAGATACACTGTCCTTTCCCCCTCTGGGCCCCGGTGTCACAGTGTGTTAGATACACTGTCCTTTCCCCCTCTGGGACCGGGTGTCACAGTGTGTTCGATACACTGTCCTTTCCCCCTCTGGGACCGGGTGTCACAGTGTGTTAGATACACTGTCCATTACCCCCTCTGGGACTGGGGGTCACAGTGTGTTAGATACACTGTCCTTTCCCCCCTCTGGGACTGGGTGTCACAGTGTGTTAGATACACTGTCCTTTCCCCCTCTGGGACCGGGTGTCACAGTGTTAGATACACTGTCCTTTCCCCCTCTGGGACCGGTTGTCACAGTGCGTTAGATACACTGCCTTTCCCCCCTCTGGGACTGGGTGTCACAGTGTGTTAGATACACTGTCCTTTCCCCCTCCTGGGACCGGGTGTCACAGTGTGTTAGATACACTGTCCTTTCCCCCTCTGGGACCGGGTGTCACAGTGTGTTAGATACACTGTCCTTTCCCCCTCTGGGACCGGGTGTCACAGTGTGTTCGATACACTGTCCTTTCCCCCTCTGGGACCGGGTGTCACAGTGTGTTAGATACACTGTCCATACCCCCTCTGGGACTGGGGGTCACAGTGTGTTAGATACACTATCCTTTCCCCCTCTGGGACTGGGGGTCACAGTGTGTTAGATACACTGTCCTTTCCCCCTCTGGGACCGGTGTCACAGTGTGTTAGATACACTGTCCTTTCCCCCTCTGGGCCCCGGTGTCACAGTGTGTTAGATACACTGTCCTTTCCCCCTCTGGGACCGGGTGTCACAGTGTGTTATATACACTGTCCTTTCCCCCTCTGGTACCGGTTGTCACAGTGCGTTAGATACACTGTCCTTTCCCCCCTCTGGGACTGGGTGTCACAGTGTGTTAGATACACTGTCCTTTCCCCCCTCTGGGACTGGGTGTCACAGTGCGTTAGATACACTGTCCTTTCCCCCCTCTGGGACCGGGTGTTACAGTGCGTTAGATACACTGTCCTTTCCCCCTCTGGGACCCGGGTGTCACAGTGTGTTAGAAACACTGTCCTTTCCCCCTCTGGGACAGGGTGTCACAGTGTGTTAGAAACACTGTCCCTTTCCCCTCTGGGACAGGGTGTCACAGTGTGTTAGATACACTGTCCTTTCCCCCTCTGGGGACTGGGTGTCACAGTGTGTTAGATACACTGTCCTTTCCCCCTCTGGGACTGGGTGTCACAGTGTGTTGGACACACTGTCCTTTCCCCTCTGGGACCGGGGTGTCACAGTGTGTTAGACACACTGTCCTTTCCCCCTCTGGGACTGGGTGTCACAGTGTGTTCGATACACTGTCCTTTCCCCCCTCTGGGACCGGGTGTCACAGTGTGTTAGACACACTGTCCTTTCCCCCTCTGGGACCGGGTGTCACAGTGTGTTAGGACACACTGTCCTTTCCCCCCTCTGGGACTGGGTGTCACAGTGTGTTAGATACACTGTCCTTTCCCCCTCTGGGACCGGGTGTCACAGTGTGTTAGATACACTGTCCTTACCCCCTCTGGGACCGGGTGTCACAGTGTGTTCGATACACTGTCCTTTCCCCCTCTGGGACCGGGTGTCACAGTGTGTTAGATACACTGTCCATTACCCCCCTCTGGGACTGGGGGTCACAGTGTGTTAGATACACTATCCTTTCCCCCTCTGGACTGGGGGTCACAGTGTGTTAGATACACTGTCCTTTCCCCCTCTGGGACCGGGTGTCACAGTGTGTTAGATACACTGTCCTTTCCCCCTCTGGGCCCCGGTGTCACAGTGTGTTAGATACACTGTCCTTTCCCCTCTGGGACCGGGTGTCACAGTGTGTTAGATACACTGTCCTTTCCCCCTCTGGGACCGGTTGTCACAGTGCGTTAGATACACTGTCCTTTCCCCCCTCTGGACTGGGTGTCACAGTGTGTTAGATACACTGTCCTTTTCCCCCTCTGGGACTGGGTGTCACAGTGCGTTAGATACACTGTCCTTTCCCCCCTCTGGGACCGGGTGTTACAGTGCGTTAGATACACTGTCCTTTCCCCCTCTGGGACCGGGTGTCACAGTGTGTTAGAAACACTGTCCTTTCCCCCTCTGGGACAGGGTGTCACAGTGTGTTAGAAACACTGTCCTTTCCCCCTCTGGGACAGGGTGTCACAGTGTGTTAGATACACTGTCCCTTTCCCCCCTCTGGGACTGGGTGTCACAGTGTGTTAGATACACTGTCCTTTCCCCCTCTGGGACTGGGTGTCACAGTGTGTTGGACACACTGTCCTTTCCCCCTCTGGGACCGGGTGTCACAGTGTGTTAGACACACTGTCCCTTTCCCCCTCTGGGACTGGGTGTCACAGTGTGTTCGATACACTGTCCTTTCCCCCCCTCTGGACCGGGTGTCACAGTGTGTTAGACACACTGTCCTTTCCCCCTCTGGGACCGGGTGTCACAGTGTGTTAGACACACTGTCCTTTCCCCCTCTGGGACTGGGTGTCACAGTGTGTTAGATACACTGTCCTTTCCCCCTCTGGGACCGGGTGTCACAGTGTGTTAGATACACTGTCCTTTCCCCCCTCTGGGACCGGGTGTCACAGTGTGTTAGATACACTGTCCTTTCCCCCTCTGGACCGGGTGTCACAGTGTGTTAGATACACTGTCCTTTCCCCCCTCTGGGACCGAGTGTCACAGTGTGTTAGATACACTGTCCTTTCCCCCTCTGGACTGGGTGTCACAGTGTGTTAGATACACTGTCCTTTCCCCCTCTGGGACCGAGTGTCACAGTGTGTTAGATACACTGTCCTTTCCCCCTCTGGGACTGGGTGTCACAGTGTGTTTGATACACTGTCCTTTCCCCCTCTGGGACCGGGTGTCACAGTGTGTTAGATACACTGTCCTTTCCCCCTCTGGGACTGGGTGTCACAGTGAGTTAGATACACTGTCCTTTCCCCCTCTGGGACTGGGTGTCACAGTGTGTTAGAAACACTGTCCTTTCCCCCTCTGGGACTGGGGTGTCACAGTGTGTTAGAAACACTGTCCTTTCCCCCTCTGGGACTGGGTGTCACAGTGAGTTAGATACACTGTCCTTTCCCCTCTGGGATGGGTGTCACAGTGAGTTAGATACACTGTCCTTTCCCCCTCTGGGACCGGGTGTCACAGTGCGTTAGATACACTGTCCTTTCCCCTTCTGGGGCCGGGTGTCACAGTGAGTTAGATACACTGTCCTTTCCCCCCTCTGGGACCGGGTGTCACAGTGTGTTAGATACACTGTCCTTTCCCCCTCTGGGACCGGGTGTCCACAGTGCGTTAGATACACTGTCCTTTCCCCCCTCTGGGACCGGGTGTCACAGTGCGTTAGATACACTGTCCTTTCCCCCTCTGGGACCGGGTGTCACAGTGCGTTAGATACACTGTCCTTTCCCCTCTGGACCGGGTGTCACAGTGTGTTAGATACACTGTCCTTTCCCCCTCTGGGACTGGGTGTCACAGTGAGTTAGATACACTGTCCTTTCCCCCTCTGGGACCGGGTGTCACAGTGTGTTCGATACACTGTCCTTTCCCCCTCTGGGACTGGGTGTCACAGTGAGTTAGATACACTGTCCTTTCCCCCTCTGGGACCGCAGCTGAAGTGAAATATCTTTGTCATTCTCTCATGCTGAAGCAGCTCTGTCGATTCCGTGTGTGGTCTGAGGGACGGGAGATTCCTGACCCCTCAATGTCGATGATGACAAGGAACCAGACAAGCCAAGTCCACATTTGCAGACCTGAATCGAGGGGCAATCACCTCGGAGGGAGAATCCCTCAGCCTGTGGTACGAACACATTTCAGGAACTCAATCTGCTTTCCACAGCACTCCCTCTTCTCCTGCTATCTCTCACACTCTCCCTCTGTGAGCTGGGCTTCAATTTTCAGCAGCTATTCAGCCACGGCGGGCATCACGCCCACGCCCTTTCCGTTCCGCACCACCCCCCCCGCCCCTTTCGTGAGCTATTTCTCCCTCACTCGATCTCTCTCCCCTTTTTCCTCTTACCTTTCTCTCTCTCTCGCGCTCTCTTCTCCATGTATCCGTCCACCCACAGACCCCTTGTCCCTGTCCACGACTGTCGGTTCACCTGGCCACTGGGACCAGAAGCTACAGTACAGGGCCCGGACTGAGCTGCTGAGGGTCCGCTGATGTGGGCCTGAAGCCCTCAAACACACAGTGACGTCCCCCACCTTCCCCCACTGTTCGCAATACTGAGCGAGCTCCGCACTGTCGGAGCGTCAGTGAAGGGAGTTCTCCCCAGTGTCCTGGGCTCGATATCTATCCCTGATCGAAGATCGCTGAAAGGCAGGCGTGCTGACCGGTATCGGAGCTGTGGACTCTTGCTGTGCGTCTATCTGACAGCTGTGTTTCCTACACA